>NW_028293005.1:0-5000 GCF_964252035.2 Podarcis erhardii | reverse complement strand
GCAGCGTGTTCAGACCCTGCAAATATGGCACAAAACAAAGCGTCATATGTAGGCCAGAACAATCCGAATGACACACCGGAGAGACACTACTGCAGCAACTCATGCTAGCTCAGATTAATTTAAACCCAGCAATACACTTTCAATCAGCCTGTATCCTGACTCGCTACAATACATATCACCTCAATAGTTCTCATGGGGTACACAGTGTAAAGGTAGTTGCTTATATGCACAATTGCTGGCAGATTTTTGCACAAGGCAATTTTTGCCGGTGCAAGGCTCGCTCCATAGAAAGCGAATGCGTTGACTCGAGCAACGTATGAAGCAGAACAATGCAAAAGCATTTGCTGAACCTGGTGTTAGCAGCGGCACATCGTCTTAGTGACCAATCACAGCACTTCTATTTATGCTCACTCATACTAGCATCAATAAGTCGCACCTGATCCTGCCGGAGCTACCGAGTCTTCAGATTCCGTAGGTGATGTATGTGTATCGAAAGTACTCATTTTTTGCAACTTGTTCTGAAAATAAATTGTCGCCTGCCAATGAGAGGGCAGCCATCCAAGGAAAAGACCTAAACTAATGGAAACACAGATCGAAAGTCAGAAGCTGTTGCGCGGGAATGTTGCTTGCGAACTCCTTTTGTCTTTGATCCCCTCTTCGATTATTTGCATGCAACTCCGCACAACTGTTACGAGTACAAACCGCCCTTGACATACTTTACGAGAAGCGGGAAGGGTGTTTAGAATTACATTTGAAAGCCTGTTGCATTTATATTTTGTATGCAGATAACAACAAATATAGTTACAGGCGTCATCAGCGCGTTAACTGTGTCACCGTCGAGCACACAAATAAGTACCATGCCATTTCCAGCATGCGTCGCTAACATGATAGTGGCGATAGCATCAAAACCAAAGCTTCTTCCCTAGCAAAACATTATGTGAAAGGTGCAGCTTTTATATATATATATATATATATATATATATATATATGGCTCTTGACACTGCGCAACTCATACATTGAATCAATGTACAGTTTTTGTTGTAACTGTAATGATAGGTGGTTCTGATGCTGTGCAAACACCATAATTCGGTGTGCTCCCATCCTAAGTACAAGACATCACCGAACTCTTATGATTTGAAAGTCCAAAACTAGTCGTAAAGTATTTTTAAACTTCCACATTACATCAACCTTTTTTTTAGGCAGAGACTGACACCAGCTGGCGCCTTCTCATTTCCATTTGGTGTATTTTTCAATGGTTGCTAAATGCAACTGCGAGCGGCTTTTAAAGATGAGGAGAAATTCTGTGAAAGTTTGCCTCCAGGACCGCTTGTGATACCTGACCGATAAAAGCCGGTTTTCTGTAACCTGCACCTGTCTCAGTTTATCAAGCCCTTTGCTCAGGCGTTTGACGCTCGATCAGTTTCATGCGAGGGAAGATACGAAACTTTGAAAAGCGTACTACCGCTTCTGCTGATTGCACCAATCTAAAGATATGATAAGAAGCGTTGTGTGGATCTCCGGTTCAAGATTGGGGCCTTTACCTATGCAGTGTACGAACACTTTGGAGCTATACTGTTTGCGGCACATCACGCCTGTTGGCGAAGGTTTTTGGTATTTGATTCCATACCAGCAAGAAATGCTGCAGCGCAAGTGGTAGCTGCTAAAGCAAACCAATGTCGAAATAATATTTACACTGTTTTAAAGAGAAGAAAGAACTACAGAAGGTAAATGATTAGTAAGCTGGTACGTCGCTTAGGAGCGCACTGTACGCGGTCATATATATGTATGTATATATATGTGTGTATATTCATTCATGCAAAAACAGTTATGCTGCTCCCAATCACACATATGAAAATTTCCATTTTCATAATCATGGTTTCGAGTACTTACGCGGTTCCTCCACCTTCTGAACGTCTTCCCAACGGTATGAAACCAGTAAAGCACGGCTGCATGTTGTCAGTGAAAACAATACATCCGCAGGTCCTGTTGGAATGAATTCCCAGCATCCTTTGATCTTAATCAAAACAAGTTTCCCTGAGGCGACACTTCCGCAAAATAACTATTATCATTTGGCGCCACAACCTTTGCCTAAAAGCAGATCGGCGCTTCCTCCGCCCAAAGTTTCCGTACGGAATCAACGCGTGCCATCTGCTTCTGGTTTTGAAATTACAGATACTTTCTGTAGATGAAAGATGAGGAGATCCCTCAACTAACGATACCGAAGAACGTTCCTGCTGCGCCTGTGCGGCTTGAAAGCGAATATGCAAGTTCTGTGACACCCTCTGAGTTTTCGGAATAATATATAAAAACTCTCTCAGGTGTTGCCTCCGTGGCTTCAGCGGTTGGCCGACACGGCAAATGGGATGACAGCATTTCTCTCCTCTCTAGGTTTGCCATGCTTTTGATGCTGTGTTTAGTATGTGAGTTGTGCTGACTAAGGCAGTGAATAAGTATAGGACTATCTGACTTGCCAAATGTGGAGAAATGTACGCTTTTTCTTCTGTTTGATCGCAAGTTAGGACTACGATGAATTTTTGCAGGTGCTAAAGAAGCCAGACTCAGCGAAATCATGCTTTGCATCCAAAACGGTAATCTAATATTTGCTCTCTCAGAAGCCAGTACGCACTCTTTTTTTAACTTGCAGTCATGGAAGTAGTCAAAAGCATATTTAATCATGGTGATTACTCACTTAGCTTGTGCGCATACTACACATATCAGATTTGCTTCAGCAAGGGAAATTTCGATTTTAAACACACGTATCCTCTCTGGTGGAAGGTAGATGTTGCTTCTTACTTCCAAGTAATGAAGATGGTCGTGGCTGATTATTTTTGATGCGCTCAGACGAGCAGATAACGCGCTGGTCAGGTCAAAAACACTAATACCCTATCCACGCGTAAAGCATTTGATGAAACTACTAGGTTTGACTCATATACTTGTCGGATGCAAATCAATCAATTCTTATGCAAACATGAACAGGAACGTCTCTGGCAGCGTTGTAAGCAACTCTGATTTTTTTGCTTGCGCAGAGTATTCTTGCCATTCTAAACACATGCAAATCATTCAAAGATTTTTGATGAGAAAAGAATCCACACCGGACCGGTAGATATTCCAAACTCACAGAACTAGCTACGGACAACGGCAAAACATCCGATTCTTTTAGGCAAAGGTGGCTCGCCGGCTCACTGTTGTCGCTTATATCTAATCTTCCAGTGGCAAGTAACGTTGCGGGAATAGGCACTGGCGGGTTTGGACACGTAAACGGTGCGACTCAGCTTGAACTTTTACACTTTGCATAGAAAGCAGAATTAGGTTCAGTAATTTTGCCACGGCCATCGAGAGTCTACAGAAGTGACGAAGCTCTGAAAGCGTTGCATAGGGGCATGGTGAATGGCATTTGCTTCATTTGCGTGAATCTATGGCATCACCCATTGCAATAGGACCCTGCCGACCTCATACTCAGTGGCATCAGGCAGCGAAGGACAAATGCTCTCGGACGTCGCCAAACGAGAGACGTCAGCCTCTAGAGAAGCTGTTGAAGTAACAGAATAGGATACTAACCGTGGAAGTCGTTGCACGCATATGCGAACTCGTCACGCTAGGCTGAGATTGGATTTGACTCTGTCTAATATGTGTTGGATATTGGCAAGGCTATATTTTTAATCATACAGATCCAGGGATCCAAATAAAAAATTCTACAAAGAACGCATATTTATTTAAGCATATATATATATATATATATATATATATATATATTATATATAATTATTTATTTATTTATTCAACTGATATTTCAAATTATATGTAAAAATTGCAAAAGTATACAAAGTACCAAATTTTAGCTCTTCTCCAAACTTAAATCCTTCTTCTGATCTGCTTTTTGCCAATAGTCAATTCTTCTTTTCTATCATGAAGTTGTAAGTTGCGCCTGATCCTTTAAAGTGAACTGCAGCTTCAATGTGATTGATCCTTTTTGATTCCGCGGGGTTTTCGGCTACTAGAGCGGAAATGCACGACAACTGGGACTCTCTGTGTCGCAGACAAGTGAGAATATCGTGATTCTTCACATGAAGGCAGTGTCAGACACCATCTTTCGATCCACTTCTGTTTATCTAGATATATCTCCACCTTACAGATGGACAAACATCAAAGCGGGAACCGCGGTTTATGGCGTGGAAAGCTATCAACAGGGTACTTTCTAAGAGCCATCGGTGTCTTGGTAAATTTCAAACCATTTCTGCACTCACTTCGTAGTATTACCAGCTTCATTCGCCTAAACAGGGTGTTCTTATTTGCACTACAATTACTTCCTGCCTATTTCAAATTATTTTCCAGCGCACCTGTGCTCATTAAGCTATCAATGTCAAGGCTACAAATCGATCGCTATAGCGAAACTTTCTACGCTACAGCTTCTATAGGTCGTAGACAGCAGCTCTAATATAGACAGAATATCGCTGCATCAACATACTTGAGAGTCAAAAGTCTGGCTCTTTATTTCCCTTTATGCAAAGTAGACTACTGCATTGGCAGAAACTGTACGTCTTGTTGTCATGGTTTTTCATTTCTTTGACTAGGAAACTCGCCTGGAAGCCTTCAGCCAACTGTTTTTTAGAACTTCATTTCGGGCGTTACATGAAACAGACTATACGTTTCCGCATTTTTCTAGTGAATCCAGAGTCATTTACCTTGGAGTGCAGGAACGTATGAACCCATTAAGTGTCCAATTTAGCAAGTACTGCTCTAAGGCCATTCCCATTTGATGCACGACCTTAGTAAATTGTATGACGCAGCCGACACGATAAAAATGAGGATCATGTAATACGGCATACAGACAAGGAAGATATTGTAAAGCTAGCAACTATAGCATTTCAGTGAGTGACAGTATTGTAAATTCCAGGAAGCGCCACATATTTACAATCCCGAGTTCAGTACTGGGTCTATGGATCTTCGGCAAGGCAAAGCCACTCCTGCTTTCGAACAGTCTCTTCTATGAAAGGCCACGT
>NW_028293006.1:0-1000 GCF_964252035.2 Podarcis erhardii | reverse complement strand
CGAACCTCATATCTCTCCCTCTGTCCTCCACTCACTTTTTCTCTCTACCTCCTGTTTCTCTCTCTTTCGGTATCGTCATCTAGTTGATATACACTATATGTATATACAGATTTTCGCGCGCGTGATCGCTAATATACTTTTGATAATGCTGCGTTTTTACTCCTAAAATCGATATTCAGCGTTTACTTGTGCATAGATATTTGAGTCGGTACAAAACAGTCGAAACATCTGAATAGATGTTGCTTTTTGAGCACCAGTGAAAGCAAGCATGCGTATTCGTCCAGCTTGATGTATTCGGTTTCTGCCACGAACGAAAATGTATTCTCAATTCATAGTCTGTAGCAAAAATCTCTCCATGTTAGAGTGTTGTGTAAACAACATATATATATACATATCATTTTTCTAAAAAAAAGTCCAAACGTAGACATGCGTTCACATACTCTCTCCATATACTGCTTTCCGAGAAACGACAAAGATATCATGTGCACAGAAAACTTCTTTGTCAGTATAGAATAGCTGCGAAAGTGCTTATATGAGCAGCCAATCCAGTTTAATATTTCTATATATATATATATATGCTCTTCGTAGATACATATATGAAATATACTAACAGAACAAGTTTTATACAAATTCTCATCAGTAGAGGCTCACTTATTCTAACTTTGTACGTGCTTTTGTAAAGAAATCTAAACATGCCGATCAGTGTATGTGATTGAGCATATATATATATATATATATATATATATATATATATATATATATATATATATATTTATATATATGCATATATTTAGGTATACATGAAGAATCATGAACAAGAGAATGGGCACAAACGGGTACGGCATAAATAGACTTCGGCTGAAATTATATACGTATACACATATCCGTGGTAAATCTGCGTATATATAGATATAAATGCATATATAGTCGCTAATGGTTGAATTGCTTTGAGCATGTGGGCAACGTTTCCTGCATGGACACGAAACGTTTTCAAAGATAA
>NW_028293007.1:0-28372 GCF_964252035.2 Podarcis erhardii | reverse complement strand
TGGTGGAGTTGCTGTCTTTTTCTGAAATGAGTTTGATGATTCTGGCCCCCTGCCTGTCGCTGCATCTCTTTTTGCAGCTTCCTTCTCTCTTTATTTTCCTTCTGGTGCTGACTGTACTATTTCTGCAGTCTCTTTCAAAAATGGAAGAAACCCAATATCTCATGCATGCGTATGAACAATTATAAAAAACACTGCTAGAACCCCTACTTCTGTTTTTAAGCTGCGCTTGTGATGTAATCGCTGGCACTGCTGTTGCTGCTCCTAAAAGTGCGCTTTTTCTATGGGCGGCTGTTGATGTAATTTCCTCAAAATATATGTTTGCTTCTGCACATTTCTCATGCATTCAATTCGTGCTTTCCTGTGTTTCAGCCAATCTTATTGCCACTCCTTTCGACTCGTTGCCACAACAACAACAACTACTACTACTACACCTACTCGTACTGAAGCTTCTGTATTAATTGCGCTTTTTTCTAGCACGTTTTGTGTTGGGGCTGCTGTGCTGCTATTCCTGCTGCTACATTGCACATTAGTGCTGGTACTGCTATTGGTGCAATCACCCGTGCTATAAATTTGTATAAGTGCCATGATTGATGCTAATATAGTCGCTGGTGCAAATATGGCTATTATCGCTATCGATGCTTCAGGCTGATCAGCAGCGGCTTTCACGAAGAAAAATGCGCGAGCGGATTGAACCGCTGTACGACCGTTTTGCGGAGCCCAATGCTTGGCGTCTCTCAAAACGAAGAGGATAACAAAAAAAGCTCAAATTGATAGCAGGACGCTGCCAGTATATACAGAAATGTGTAACTGTATAAGAAAACATTGCAATCATATAAAAGACGCTGCACTATATATCGCTGCGGCTGGGGGGGCGGTGGTGCGGGTGTTTTGCATGCTTCAGGGCTGCTGTATGAATTCTGAGATTTTTACGTCCACTCAGACATGATGTTATCTCTATAAGAGAGGGAGAGAATGAGTTCGAAGCGTTGCTGTTGCTTTGTGTTGCTTGGTTGAGGGAGGACTAGTGAGAATACGCTGGGAAGCAGAAACCTCGCAGGATAGATCAAGAAGCAGCAACTACAGCTGTTGCAGTAGCAGTATTAACAGCCCGAGAATCAGCGTACAAGACAGCAAGAAGAAAGGCGAGAGCATTGTTTACACTCGTAGCAGCAGCAGAAGTGTAAGGGATGGCGTTAAAGGAAAACAATTGCGATCCATTTTTGTGTTACTGTGGTGCACAACTTCTTCTACGGGTCCTTGTTCATGTTGCTGTTGTAGTTCTGCCACCGATGCTGCAGACGCTGTTGGTCTTTCAAATGCTGTGCAATGACGGATGCGCTTCTTTGTACACTTTCCTGCTAAGTTCATTTTATGCAGAAAGGCTTTTGATGATTTTGACAATGATGTTGTAGACTTTTGTTGATTCGTACCAAAAAAACTCATTTTACGGCATAAACTTCCAGTCTGCGGCATACACGCGTTTTCTCCTTCTAACTTCCACTTTTCGATGAAACTCCGGTAGTGTATATTGTTGTTTCAGATGGGAAATATACTTTTGCAAGTCAGATAAAGAATTATCACTAATATATATGTATATATACATATATATATAGTTGAAGAATCAGCATTAGACCAACAGCAGTGAATGCAAGCCGATCTAGTGACGTTTCCGTTTTTGCTGCTGCTGTTGTTTTTATTGCCTTAGCATCTAGAGTTCACACACATGGTAACATTCATATATATATATATATATATAAGAAGAATTAGGAGTATACAACAGCAGTAGGTACAGGCAGATCTAGCGTTGCTTCGCTTGAGTACTGCTATTGGTTTTGTTGCCGTAGCGTTTGATTTCAAAGATCCTACCAGAACGTTTCTGATTTAGACGCTGCAGCGCCAGTGGCTATTCCAGCAGTGTGTTGGTGCTGCTACATTATGTGCTGTCGCGACGTCTGCCTTTGCTGAAAGTAATGTATAGATATAATGTCTGGTAGTGCTGGCAGTATTTTTACTTTTTCGCCACTTCTGGTGCTGCTGACTACTCTTGCGAAAAAAGTTAAGCGTCTAAGTAATGTGAATTAGGACTAGCAGCTCCCGGCCTTTTTGCATAGGGTAGTTCTGTGGACTAGTGAAACGCGGCTGCTGAGGCGCTAACCAAAAGTGTTCTGGTCTCACTAGGCTTTACAGCAGTCGTTCGTGAACCATGTTTTTCGAGGTGTTTGCTTCTTTTTTCTCCCTTGCTAATAATAACGTCCCCATAGCTGCATCCACTGCCACACGTCTTTTCAAAGTCTTCAGTGACTTCCTTTTTGCTGAAGGTTTTTCTACTGCATCAACGACTGCTGTGTAGAGTCTATTCATCCCCACAAAGTGAAAATTTAGTCCTTTTAGTGAATCTGCTGGCCTTCTTGACAACCCGTTTTTGTAGCAGTAAAACTTACAACGACAAATTTTCAAGACACACACACACACACGCTTGGAAGTCAGTCCCCTTTTCAGCACAATGTGCAGACAAGTCTTTTTGTTGCTGCCAACAGGAGGAGGCGTTTGCCTACTTTATGGATGTGTGTTGCTGCTACTGCAGTCTCTGTACTGCGACTTTTCTGCTGTTCAATCCATTGGACAACTCACCTTGCTTAAACTGCGAGCGCAGCATCCTGTGAGACTCTGCTGCTTTTTCTTGTTGGTGAACAGCAGCAGCACCCTTGTGATTTTTTTGATATAAATGTTTTAAGCGTAGAAACTATATCTACTTACATCGAAGAATCACTAGTCACTTCTCTGTGCTCCGAGTGGTGTGGAGTTGATTTTTCACCAACTGAAGAGCAAAAACAGTAGTCGCCCCAATCGAAAGTGAAGCGAGACAGTGGCGGACTTTAACACAGCCGTCATCTGCGGATCGTGTCTTTCTGCGGCTCCGCGCTTTCCCTTTTGGAAATCCCCGCAGTCACCTTCAGAGTGGACGGAAACATTGAGTCCTCCATATATATATATATATATATATATATATATATATATATATATTATATATATATACGTGTACGTAGGTTCGATAGATGAGTAGCAGCAGTCTGAAGGAGCCTGTCCGCAACTGCTGTGTTTTCTGGATTCTGCAGCCCTCCCTCGTTTTTCTGGCTTGCCGCTGATGGGGGCCCTCTGCGGCTCCTGCTGCTGCTGTGTCTGTTCCTGCAACTGAGCAGCCCTTGCTCGAGAGCGAGCTTTCGTAATTTTTGAAAGCAGTAGTAGCAGCAGAAGCCCGAGGAAAGCAGACTTTTGCTGCAGGTTACACTGAGTTGGGTGGGCTGGGGCTGGGATGGGTTGCTGCGGGAACGAATATTGCTGTTTCTGCTTCTTAGGTCGTTCGGAACGCTACTGCTCAAAGACGGCCTACGACTCCTGCAGTCATCATCGGCCCGTGTTGGAGACACTTTCTCGCTTTGTTCCTGGTGCGATTTTTTCTTGTTTCGGCTGGTCGTCTTCGGGTTGCTCTGTGTTTCTTATTCTGCACACTACTGAACTGTTCTTGCTGCTGATTGTCTGCTGCAAATTCTTCTGCTGAAAAGCTGCTAAACCGGCTCCAGCAGCTGCTGCAGCCGTCGTCGCAGCTTTGCGGAGACTGCTCTTCGAAAAAATTCAGCTGTGCTGGCTCACTTCCTTGCAACGAATCTTTTTTGCCGTCCTACGCTTCAGTTGCTCTCATTGGCTCCACTCAAAAATAGCTTGTGGCGTCGATGCTGCTGCTCTTGCAGCGTTGCTGTCCCATTCGCTCTCATGCTGCGGGTGCTCTTCGATGTCGCTGACGCTTTTTGACTTATTGATTGGTCTCAAGACCAATGCAACTTTGCGACTGTTCTGTTGTCAATTCAGCCTCGCATTCCATATATTAGAAAAAAATATCGTATCTGCAGTGGAAATGGGACTTCGTAGCTACACACAGACAGACCAGGCCAGCGAAAATTTCCACACAAATAAACACGTAGTGAAAAAGAAATACCCGCAAAGTGCCGCCAAAAGAACCAGAAGAAGAAACATGTGACTTGTTTTCAAAACAGTCCTTCGATAGGTTTTTTTTCCAAGAGGACTCCTCCAAAAGAAAAAAAATATTTCATCCGTACTGCTACCCCGCGGATTTACGAGTACACACATATATCTTGTAGTGTATAGACACAGACTCTCTATACATACATTTACTTCATTTGATATATATATATATATAACAGCTCAGATAAGTAAGCATCTGAAAAAAAAAGTCGAGCAACTTTTTTCTGTTTCAGTCGTTTCAGAAGCGCTTCGGTCCTTGAATGCGCAGTGGCTCTTGCTGCTGCTGACACAGTTTACCCAGCAGCTATTTTCCTCCTCGTATGCGACAGCATTTTTCTTTGTTGCAACGCGATAGTAAGTGATATCATGATGCAGCGTCTTCGACCGCAGCGAAGCTTCTGGTTCGTTGCTTCACTGCTGCAGAAGCAACACTCACTGTCGTTGCAGCAACTGAAGAAGTCATATATATAAAACACTTTTTCTAAGTGTCGGCCTTTGTTGCTAATACTTTTACGGCTGCTGTTGCGATAATTCCCATGAAGGCGCTGAACTCTCAGCGTACGATACAGAATGAGCACCTTGCACGTGCTTCATTCTTATTCGTACGCTGGCGCTGCTGCTGCGATATGTGCACCTGCTGTGTGTTCCGTAGTCCAGAAAGACGCGTGTTGCTGCTACTCTGCCGCAGCAACACGAATATTGCTAAAGTTTTTCTACATTTCTGTTTAAGCCTTGCTGTGTCAACGGCGAACTGCACATTTCACCGCAAAACAAAGCTAGCATGCCCGCCACAAATTTAGCTGAGGATGCAGTGGCAGCACTAGTATCATAAGGAGCTGCAGCACGAAGTTCAGCCTGGAGTTAGTAAAAATTCCACTGAATTTCCGTGCCTCATTCTACCGGCGCGTCAACAAGCATAAGCAACCTTGGCCGCTCCCGCTGACAGTGCCGCCCTGTTAATAACCATCATGGTTTAGTACTGGTTTGTGCTCCTGCTGGAACTTCGGATTTCTAATATACGCAACACAGTGCTGCTGCTCGACGAAAAACTGGACTTTGAGTCCGGAGTGTTTTGAGGCACAAAAAGAACTTTCGCAGAAGTCTTCTCTCAAGTAGACAACAACACAGCAGTTGTCCGTGGGGGCAGCTGCCCTTCCTCCGACCAATCGAGCCCAAGGTTATCACGCTTTCAAATTCGGGCGCGGCTCTTACCGTTCGATCAGTGCAATATCCCGCGGCTGATCCTGCTAGCCGCAGACGCTTTGTCAGCTACATCAACAGTCGAAGTAGTAACAGCAGAACGACTAGTGAAAAGACACTGCAGCGCTTGTTGCAGTGTAGCACCTTGGGCGCCGTGTTCATGACAACTCGGGGCACTTGTAGCGTGGGGAATAGTCGGCATGTATGGTTGCCTTGAAGTACACTTTGGTACGTAGCAGCAGTTGAGGGTGCAACAGAAGCTATCCCGTACAGAGCAGCGTGGGCCACACACAAAGTAGGAGAAGAGTATTGACAGCCATAAATGAGGCCTTTTTCTTTTTTTGCAATGCAGATATTATGCGTCGCGGTAGCACACACACGAAAAAGCCAACTTCCTCACAGCCGCATATTATTCTTACTTTCTGCTCGTGGTCTTACTGCTGTTGCTGCGTTCACATGAAGCGACACACGCGCGGATCAGTTGACACTTGAAGTAATACTAGGCATGTCCAGTACGTGTCAAACTGTGGCACACACTGTACGCTTTGCGCGCGCCGACACAGGGAATACTTGCTCCACCTCGTCGGCGCTGGAGCTACATACATGCCAAAGTGCTGACGCTGCTGCCGGTTACTATTGGCGGCTCCCGGCCTGTTTCGGAACGCATTATTTAATGCGTTCTTTTCTGGGTTCGTAACCCCACTGCATTCTGTATCACACTAATTTACAAACTTATATGCGACGTCATTCGTTCCGCTGCGACTTCTGGTGCTGCTTCTGCTACTCTCCGTAATGAAATTACAGATTGGATGCGGCTACCCGCCTGTGCAGTTATTCGTTCCACGCCGGTTTGATACAGGCAGCACGAATAACATGGCATAGCCCTACTCAACGGGTTTATCGTGACTTCGTCAGTGTAACAATACTGGTGTGGGTATGTGTAAGGCTGCAACAGTAAACCAGTAGTACTGTGGGTCACACCACAAAAGCAGCTTCGCAACAGCGGCTCTTTCAGAAGTAGCAGCAAAACAGCTGTTTCGATATTCTGAAACAATAGCCACGGCGGAAGAAAAAGTTTTCAAAGGCTAAAGACGTTAGCTGCAACGTACGATGTGCCAGCTGTGCTGTCGACCAGCACACAGAGACACACACACGCACACTCTCCATCGTAGGATACAGACAGGGGGGCGACTCCCGTGTGAAATAACCTTGTCCTACATCTTCCGTTTGTAAGAATTCATAAACTCACCCTCCCTTTCCGTATGTTTTCCCATGGAAATCTATGTGCGAGCTTTGCAGTATATGTACGTTTACACACATATATGTACGAGTCCATCAAGGGCCCGACAAACAATTTCAAATTTTTCGCACAACACTCAGCGAAATAGCTGAATATATACATATGTATATGTATACAAATGTTTATTTGTTTTCATTTAAACTCATGGATTATTAAGCCCTACTACTTGCTCATGTCTACGGACACTTCAGCTGCTGCAAGCTCACCGGAAAACTCCGTTGTTGCACTCTTTTCGAGCGCTGATCCTCTTCTCTTTCCCTTCCTTTTTACTCGCTACTCTGGTCTTCAATATTTGTAGATGTACAGAGTTTTATTTTCTCTCTTAGTATCTCTTCTGTTTGCATTCTTCAGCGGCGTACGTTGGCTCCTGCTTGTGACTTCCCTCGTCAGTACTCACTCTGTAGCCAGCACACTCTTTCACTAGCTTGAGAGCTTCACCGCTGCTGTTGAGGAACCTCTCCCCAGTTTTGCTACTGCTGCTGTAACTCGTGCGTCTCCTGCTTTTTTGCAATTCTTTCAGTCTCCAGCAACTCTTCCTGCGCTGCCGCTTGGTGCAAGAGTGCACGGATATGAGCAAGTGCTGCCGTTGTTGCTGCTTCTTTCAGTTATCGGTGGCTGTTAGTAAAACTACATGACTCGGCAGCATGCATGAAGTTGAAAAGAAGAGATGAATCTGAAAAAACACGCACAAACTGCGACCAAAGGGCAGAGGCAACTGCAGCCACTAAACTCCCCTGCGAGTTTTAAAGTTGCAAGGGCAGGCAGTAAGAGCACAAGAAGCAAGGGCAGAAATGGCGGAGACAATCCAGTTGAGTGTGAGAGAGGAGGACCAGAGAAAAAGTGAAAAACACGCCATAAATCAGAATTTATATGATAAAGCACTTGTTCAGGTTAGTATCATCGTTGAAAGAGAGCGGCTGCAACAGCATTTCGCTGCAACTGCAACCAGCTGTAGTTATCACGCAAAAGCAGAGCTCCGCTCTTTCTCATGTGTCGTCCCGACCTATCTGACTAGAGTTCGACTTTGTGAATTTCTCCGCATATACATGCACTGCTGTTGTGTGTGTGTGTGTGTGTGTGCACTATGTGAATTGGCGTCCCCTAACGGGAAACTGTTGATGGCAGTTGCTGGACCAGCTCTTTTCGACTCGTAATTCAGACTTATGGGCGCCTGTGTGCGTACTGCAACAACTGCAATGTCTACTGCACGTGGCTGCCACTGCGAAGAGGCATGGCAGCTGCGGGTGCTGCCAACTGGGCGCAGATAAAGCAACAGAAGTATGCAGCAGTTTCGATCGGAAACAGCTTTTGCAGTGTTTGACTGCTGATGCTGCCCTTAGCAGAGGACTCTTCAGTTTTGTTCCTGGCTATGGTGCCGAATTATGCACTGAGCAGCAGCTGCAGAGTCAGCTGGATTCCACGCAATCCGAAAAGAGGTCTGTTGAAACCAGCACTGAAACAGAAGCGATGCCGTTGCAGCAACAGCAGATAGTGAAGCAGCCGAAGAAGATGAAACAAGCGCCTTGATTGACAAGCTGTTGCAGACAGAAGCATCGACGTCCACTTCTTCCGCTGCTTTTCTCGGTGAGAGTCCTCTCGTTGATCTACAAGCGCTTTTTTGTGCGGAATTACGCCACGATATGCGGCGCTTTCTGCATTGGAGACCCGTGGGTGGCTGCAGTGATTTGCACTGTCTACAGCAGCAGCATCAACAGAAGAATGTGGACGAAATGCTGCGTAAGCTGCAGTCTGAGAAGGCTGACTTGCTTCAGCAGCTTTACCAGTTGCGAAACAAGCAAAAATGTATGGAGGACGAACAGCGCATTCTACTGCAGCAACAGTCGCAGGCGCTTTCCACCGGCTCCAGTTCAAGAGAAGTAGCAGCTGCTGCCTCTATGGCAAGTGAGGTTCAGTTGAGTTTTTGAAACTGAAGCTGCAACAGTGTTTCTTTGCACAGGCATGAGGTGGTGGTTCTGAGTCTCCGGGTCTGCCTCTTCTATCAAAGAACATGGTCCCAAAAAGGGGGCCCTTAAAGCTCACCAGAAATCTATTGTACATATATATTCACTCTACTGCACTTACTGGTAGCTGTCTACATGTTGACAGTGATAGTCGAGTGATTGTGTGAGGTGGATGCCATACACTTAATACGTACCACCACACAGCTCGCTGCAGCCACTTTCACGAGGAGCCTGAAAAAGATACGATCTGCAGCAAGCCGTGTTACCTGACTGTACTTGTGTAAGCATACTTTCACCCTAAAAATAGCTGCAGCTACAAGGGAATTTTTTTTATCTGGTGGCTTGCTGTTCTACCCTTTGTTTTGCTAGTACTCTGCGTTTTGCTTCAGGCGGTGGATTCGCTACAGGAAAACAGCTCCTCGTCTCAAGGAAAAAGCAAGGCTTACTGACGCCTGATGATGAGGCAGCGCTGCATGCGTTAGAAGAGGCACAGCACCAGCACCAAGTACATATTTATATATGTACATATGCATATATACATAAACAGTTTTTTTAATTGATACTATTTCGCGTGCGCGGCAGTATCTTCTTTGTCAGTGAGTTGCTGCTGTTGGAGCGCAGCTGACACACTTGCTTGCACAGCTCTTTTCTAAGAGCTTTTCTGAGCTTAAACGTTTTCTTCACTTCTTTCTCTTTTGCAAGGTCCCCACTTGAATCTTATTTGATACACATCATACTTATGTATATATTCGTGTCGGTTCGTGCTTCTTTTCATGTGAATTATCATGCCTGTAGATGGATTTCCGTTATCAGATACGACCAATCGGCAAAAAAATGCGTCATAAGATATTTTCAGACGAACAAACCGCCACCGACAGAAATACAATTATTTATATACTCGTGAATATACATACATATATATATATATATATATATATATATATATATATATATATATATACACATGTGTACTAGTTCATAAAGGGAGAGAGAGTAGAGTGAAATTGTAAATGTCCTCTTATTGTCTGAAACGTACATACACGTGCGTATCCATATATATATATATATATATATATATATATATATATATAATATATATAAACAGAATTGTGGCTCCAGTGAGCGAAGGTATACAACAGAGTTGTTTTTCTTGAGCATATATCAAAGCAGTAGCGACTAATTTTGTTTTTTCTGCTACTGACGGCGCCACAGGGCCGAAAGAAGATGAGAGGAGACGAGTCAGTAGAAAGCAGCAGGGATATGAGCAGCAACAGAGCCAGCACAGAAGAGCTTTCTTTGGGAGGAAGAACAAACTTTACTCGCTATGAAGTGAGCGGCCGAACAGTGTGAGCCCATTCTACAAACTGATATTTTCTTATCTACATATATATATATATATATATATATATATATATATATATATATGTTCTTTCGTGTTCGATGTGGAGTTTTGATTTGACACATATATGTGTTAGGCTTGCTCAAACGGCGCTGTTTAGGATCTCCTGAACTGTTAGTTAAATTTGGAGCTTCTGCTTGTCAATAAACAATAGCAAGCGACGCTGAGACCACCATCGATATGACAGGTGGCTGTCTGATATATATATATATATATATATATATATCTAGATGTATATATACCAAAAAAAAATATATATGTGAGGGCATATATATATATATATATATATATATATATATATATATATATATATATATGTTAGGGCTGGCACAACTATCCTTCCATGAAACAGTGCGCCTGTGGGTGAGTGGGAGAGCAGCAGAAACAGCATTTTGCAGCGTGAAGCTGTATGTTTATATATGTGAATATGCAAGAAGTGACATATTAGTAATAATTTGTTTATATATGTGAATATGCAAGAAGTGACATGTTAGTAATAATTTGTTTGTATCTCTTATTTGAAGGATCTACTTGGCGGAGACGTCAGCGATGAAATTCTTCAATGGGTATTGCACATGCGTCTACCTCCTCCTGGCTCTCTACAGAAAAAAAAATCCTCGTTGGTGAGGCATTTTCGCTTGTTTGTACATGTATATAAAAACTACGATTGCGCCATATACTCTACACAGGCATTTGCATGCATGAGGATGTATACGGAGCTTTAAATACTACATATTGAGGCTCCCAGACGTTTTTTGTATATATTTAGATGCATATAACGCTAATATATTCTACAAGTACATCTAGTAAGGCATTCATTTATCTGTAAATATTCAAAGAACACGTAGAGATTGACTTCTGTTTGAGACCGCAGTATCCCATATTCACATACACCCCGTTGTTTCGACTCAATCTCATTGGATTCATAATACTTGCTTCAGTATGCTCGTAAACAATACGTACTAACAACCACCAGCGCTTTCAAATATTTTAGGTTTTTTCTACACTTTCCAATGCATATTTATGAACATGTATACTCCTCAGATCCCATAACCTGTACTCATGCAAATTTTAAACACATAAAAAAAATATATATATATTATTCTTTAGGCGTATATGTAAGATGAAGTGCCTTCCCCTTCGACCGATAAAATCGATGTAGCTTTCAATTACCGAGCAACTAATATATATATATATATATATATATATATATATATATATATATATATATGTAGATGTAGAGCGTGTTTGTACTCGCATATGTTACTTGGCTACGTATGCATATGTTACGTGAAATAAATATGTATATTATCCCTCTTTTCTACGCATGATGAAATTAATGCTATTTAGGAAGGAGAAGAGATTGCAGGTCTTCACCGCGTAAAGAAACTTCTGCGGTACGTCAACTTTTTCCTCTTCGTATATTTCAGTAGCTGCGCTGCCTTTTCCACACATGTTATGCGGACGTAAACCTAATTGTACGCACATATATATATTATATATATATATATATATATATATATATATATATATATATTAGACTCGTGCGCGTGATAATTGGATAATTTAGGTTATTGATTTGAAAATATGCACTTGCTTTCTGTGGTTTATATGTAATGAATTGCTTCGTTTCTTCACATAGGGTGTGCAGGGTGCAGGGGCATCTACCAATAGGCACATATGTATACGTGTGTGTCCGACTTGACTAGTGTTGTTACCAAAAGCATGGGTGAGAGCTTCTTGGTGCATGCAACTGTTTTTTTGAACCAGCAGCAGCCTACATATATAAAAACTATTTCTATACGTTCGTATGTGTTTGAATAAAGATGTACTCCATAAATAAATAAATATATATATATATATATATATATATATATATATATATATATGCTTGTTGATGGAAGTCTGTAGTCGAGCGGTTGAATCGCGACAACACAAGAGGTCAGGACTTTCTTATCTAGCATGTTGCGTATTCCAGAATTTCTCGTTATTGAAAGCTGCACCATGATTTTAAACACATATACAGAGAATATCTGAGATTGTAGATTTCCTATGTTTGTTTGAATAAGGTGTGACTAGAAAATTTGAGGTTTCTTGGCGCAGGCGTCTCTGCTTTCCTTCTGTCGACTGTCAACAACAAACGAAAAGCCGAGCGTCTACCTACATATAATCGCATGCACATGTGTCATGCTTGACCCACATTTGCGACTTCATGTAAAAGATAGTAATGTTGAAAATGGGTCGACAAAAAACGCGTGAAACTCACTTACGTTCACCGCCTATTAACGAGCCAGCACGCTTTTGAAAACCTGCAACAAACCCGCGACACTTCGTCACCTTGCACCACATATGTATATGCAAGTGGAATGCTATATATACACGAATGAATATACTTTGCACACACTTGAGAATAGTCGTGCATATTTATATTTGAGTCTTATATATATATATATGTCAATAGCGCAAATACGCTGAGTCCGGGCTTTGGAGGAACAGTCAGTTTGTCCAAGTGTAGTTTCTGCCGTAGTTTTTGGTGATCTCTGACTGCATGCCGTCAACGTCATATATACAGATATTTACAAAGTCTGAATGTGCCGATTCTACAGTGATAAAATCATCAACCCAATCCTGCGACCTGAACTTCACGTAGGACTTCACCAAGCTCCTCGAGGAATTCTCCTTTTTGGACCACCAGGCACAGGAAAGGTCGAATCTTTTTTTCCACTCCTCTAGCTGCTATGTGCTTAGTCATTGCTCCTCGTATAGCAGCACATACTTTCATGCCCACTAAAAACGAAGTCATTCAATGTAGTTGCTCAACACAAGCTCAGCAGCAACACCAGCACACGCAGAGCCAGCCACACCAAACTCTCTAGTTTTAGTAGCAGTCCAAAGAGTACTAATAACAAATACAGTTGCTATAGTAGTTGTAGTAATAGTAGCAGTAGTAGTAACAGTAGTGGTAGTATTTTAGTTGTTGTTGTTTTTGCTCAGAATGTTCAGCAGCGCTTGTGAAAATCTGCGGTGCGTCAGCAGCAAGACGGCACACCCATCAGAGCAGCAACAAGCATGTTTTCTTTACCATTCCAGCAGTACTTAGAAACATTAGAATAGTCGTCTGCACAATATATATATATATATATAATGTATGTATGTATTCTTTGTATCGAAGAGGCACGTAGCAGCTGCAGTTTTTCTGGGTCTGTTTTTGCTGCTGAAAAATAGCACTGCTGCTAGTGAGAGTGGCAGTCACTCTTTGCCGTTTTTCTCTCAACTTTTTGTCGATGTTACTTTTTACTGAGCGCTATGCGAGAAATTCAACTAGCCAAAGCTGTCGCTGTTTCGGCTCTTTTGTTGCCAGTGGAAATGTTGAGGGAATGTTTGCCAGTGTGTGTCGATTTTGTGGCTGGTAGACTACGTTGGCCAAGTGGATGGCTGTTTGTTCAGGCGCTTCTTTCTTCGAAGTGACGCCTTCATCGATTATTAGCAAATTTCAAGGGGAAACTGAAACTCTCATCAAAACCCTCTTTAAAGGTGGGTGCAGAGCGCGGCTACGCCGGTACTAGAAAACCTCAAAAAAGCTTCTCTTCTCGTTTCTCATTCACCATCTATATACGTTCATGTCCAATCTTCATGTATATACACCTATTTGCACATGTGAGAGATCTATATGCATACACAGTCATATATGCGTACATATATATATTCGTATACAGACACGTATTCGTAATCTCAACCAAGCCTTTCACTGCACCCTTGCATGCAAGTCACTCTAGTTCCGTGATATTCAAATGTTATACAATTGATTTTGCTTATTATCAGATATTGGCTATATATATGTATATGTGTGTATTTATCGATATATTGTTTTGTGCTTGCGCGCATTTCTGCTGGTTGTCAGTGGCTGAGCGTGATAGTCCTTCAGTGATTTTCATTGACGAAATCGACTCCCTGCTTGGAAAGCGTCGCGACGTAAGCAATACATGTGCTAGCTTGCGTATTCAACTCATAAAGATCCAAACAAAACATATACATATATATATATATATGTGTATGTATACACGTTAATCTTGCGCTATTTGAACCTACAGAGAAACATGTTATATGTACAGTAAATAACTTTAACGTCGAATAAGAGAAATGAAAGAAATACATCCCTTTAAATGTGTAATAATGTATATAAAGGTAAAGTATAGGAAGTTATATATTTCATATACTTTCTGGAGTCTATGTACAAATGTAGAAAGAATACGCCATCTACTAGCCCTTCTGTCGAAGCCGCTCGCGTGTCTTCTGGTTTCATAGAAATACACTCATCTATTTGGAGTTGTAATTGCTTTCAACTGGTAAAATTAGAATGCTCTTATTGCTGCATTCGTTGTCTTGATGCTGCTGTTGATATTTTCAGACTTTGCTGCAGTTGCTGATTATGAAGATGACTAGATGATCATGCGCTTTCGCTGCTCGATCTGTCTTTGCAATTCTAACTTTCAAATGCAGCTGTCTCTGGTCCCTATATATACATATATATTCTCTCGTACTATCACTGTTCCAGACGTACATTTAATTCTACTGCTTCATTGACAACCTTGCCTCGGCTATTCTCTACATACTGTACCTTGTATATATTACTTATATATATATATAATAATATTCAAGATCGTATAATTTATTTATATATATATATATGTAAATATATAGGTAATGTTTAATTATGATCGTATAATATATATATATATATATATATATATATATATATATATATATATATGCAATCTGGGCTGCTCATGCACGTCCTTGCTTCCCTGCTGCTGTGTGATTGCCGTTGACGCTGAGAACAAACGCTGCTGGTTTGCTGTAAAACTTTGATCAACGAATATATATATATATATATATATATATATATATATATAATGTGCAAAGTAGGGGGTTGGTGCAGGTCCTTACTTACGGTGAAGAGGCTTTGGCTGTTGGTGTTTTCGGCTTTACTTATAGAGAGAAGACGACTCAAGCATTCGCATGAAGAATCAGCTGCTGCAAATGATGGTGAGAAAACGTTTTTCTCAACAGCAACTTCTTCGTATAAACTCAGCAACAACTACAGCAGCCACAGCAGCGAAATTTCTACTAAAAAAAAGCTGCAGCACGTTATTTGCAGAGCAGGATAACCCTGTGACAACTGTTACAACACATCAGCAGTCAGTTTTGCTAGCATGTGCTTGTAACGAAAAATGATAATGTTGCTTACAGGGATGCTGCAGACTCGTTAGTTTGGCTGAACCGTTTTCACCAGATCTTTTTTGGCTGCCGCTGCTGCTGCTGCACACTGATACGGAGACGCGCTGTTGAGAAGCGTTGTCTCGAAGTTGTGACTATTCTCTCAACTTTGATAATACGCCCATTTCTACCCAGTCTATGCCGGCGTTAAAATCTAAAATAGTTGTACCTAATCATGTAGGGACAAAAGTGGGGAACACACAGAGAGCGATACACACACACACACACACACTCAAAAATGAATACACATTTATATTTTGAGAAGAGGATCATCGGTTGGATTCTGCCTACGAATTGGAACCTGTTCACATAATAAGCGAAAAGACTTCACCTTAAGGGAAAAGAGTATAGAGATACTTTCCAGCTTCTGTCCCTCTTCTGCTGAGAGGGTGCGTTGCTGGTGCACGCTGCTGGCTTTGCTTCTACCGAAAAACTCATTTCTTCCTTCGGTTCAGCGTAGAGTGGTTGTTGCCAGTGCTTTGATGCAGTTTCGAGCCCAAACGAGCAACAACGCTGCTGCTGCTTTGTTCTCACAGACTATCTTTGTCACGCTCAATTCCTCACTAAATTTCTTGGCGTTGCTCTGCTCTGCTGTTGTAGAAGTTGACGCTGCTGTTGCTACTGCACTGGCGATTCTACTGCAGTTGCATGCGTCGCCAGTGCTGGTGTTTCACACACGACCGTTGCTGTTAAAGCTTTGAGGCCACTGGTTTTGCTAATGCGGCTGCTACTACTACTGTTCTAGCTACGACAACTGCTGCTATTGCTGCAGCTGCAGCAACGAGACTTACGCTGCTTTGCAGGTGCTGACAAATTGGTGTCGCATCCAGTGCAATTGCAGCTGGCATTTCTGCTGCTGTTGCGGTTACATTGGGCGCTGCTGTTGTCGCAGCTTTGGCGCCCTTATTGCTGCTGATGTTGCATTTGTTGTTGTGGAGCTGGCACTACTGCTGCTAACGTTGCAGTTGACTATGACTGGTTGCTGTGCAATTTTCTTTCGGCACTTTTGGCTTTTCGCTGCCCCTGCTGCTGAGTCAGCTGCTTCGCCCGCCATTCATTGGGGCCTGTTAAATGCGCTGTGGGCGCCTCAAATGCAAAGCCAGCAACTCATTCGCTCTAGCTGCCGCTTCAGTGCTGCTGCATTTCGTAGTTAAATCCTTGGGGCATGCGCTGGCCTTGCTTTTTCTTGGCTTCCTGCTGCCTTTGGTTCACTTCTTTTGTTGCCACGTAGCCCTCCCTCTAAACAAATCATGACAACACACAAGCATATATATATATTTTTTTATATATTGCATCTGCGTATTCATGTGTATATCTACAAGTTTGCTCTCGCAACTGCAAAGACACAAATGTATGTGTATAATCGGACACGAAAAACTAGAAACCTACAACTAAGCTCAGGCACTTTGATACAATTTAGACGAGTGCACAAGTAAAACTCGGAGTCTGAATTATATGCATATATATATATACATATATACAAACGAAGCGATTTGTGTTGTTGTGAATTAGGATGGCGTGAGCAGCTGTGGTAATGACACCATTCTTGTAGTGGTGGGTGCAACCAATCGTCCTGATATGCTTGACGAGGTAAACAAGTTCTTTACTTTGCTGTTGTTGCAATACAGCCGATAGGGTTGCTGCTGCTGCTGCTTGCCTTGTTAACTACCGCTTCTTCCTGCTCCTCTTTATAACGTGTAAGAAGGCCGCCGTTTTTTCTCCCTACGTATACATGAGCACGAGCTATTCTAATTATACGTCTTGACGAGCCGTATGTTTGCATATTTATAACTAAATATATATATTGAGAAAGAGAGAGAGAGATATGTACAAACTTCTAGAGCTGTGTTTTGTCTACATGTACATATATATCATTTTCGTATCAATGTCTTGAAAAAAAACAAGACATACTTAACGTGTGTGTGTGTATATATATATATATATGTATACAAAGAGAAAGAGAAAAAAAGAGATTATCCTCATATTTCTATATGGTAATGCCTACTAAGTTGAATATGTGACAGAATTTCATATACGAGCCACGCATGCAGCATATGAAATATAGTGAGAATCACAAAATGGTTTGTATCACATGTGTAGGTTAGCCTGATAACCTGGCTAGTTACGTGCTATTCGTATGTATACGTATGCATATGTATGAGAGCCTAGACTAACTGCGTAGGCATAGATTAGAATTGTAATCTATCTCTCTATTTCTCTTTTATATATATATATATATATATATATGTGAATTTGTGGAAGCGACACTATATGCAAATGGGAGCGGCGTGATTCTATGTTGGGGGTCTTGTTATGTTAGCTATAAGACCATTACATACGGGTTAGTTCAGTGATTATATGTGGTGTAAGCATAACAGTTACTATTTTATAGACTATGACTCTATATGTGAAGAAGCAAAAGCAAGCATTCAAATACATTTATAAATGCATGCACGCGGAGGTTTTTTATTTACTTGCATAGGAGAATAAACTTCCTCAGCTTCTTAACTACGAGCGACAGCCAACATGAGGCTGTCTGAAAAAAGACCACCTACAGTATACGTTTGATATAGATATCGTATAGTATATATGTGTATGTAGATTTGTTTCTATACTTATACACTCCCTATATACACACATGAGTTTGAGGAATATAAGCATATGCCAGCATCAGTCGTTATCTCAAAATCACATCACATGACAGCAACTGCAACAGAACAGGCACAACCACATAGTGAGAAAACTAGTCGGTCTTGCATTCTGCTAAAATGCGCCCTTAACACGTTGCTGTTTTCTTTTTTAGTCAAGACTGGGTCTACTCATAAAAAATGACTTCGAAACAGCACATACACATACGTATCTCTACATTCATGTATATATATACAAATTTGTATCTACTTTATCTAGATACGGGTAAAATGATATAGGCCTACGTGATTGCTGATGCTTGGCTGGGCGCTCTCCACGCAGCTGCTGCATCGCTCACCAGCAATGTTGGAACTTACAGAAAGTTGATATGTATGTGCCTGTGTGTCATTACATTCTCAATACTTATCTTCTCTGTCTAAAAAATACACAGATATATATATATATATATATATATATATATATATATATATATATATATATATATGTTTATGTATGTGTAGGAATTAAATCCGTACATGTGTTTGCTTGACAGGCTGCTCTTCGAAGGTTGTCGAAACGCGTACTCGTTCCTCTGCCCGACGCTGCCGCCATCTGCTTTCTTATACGGTAAATATATATATATATATATATATATATATATATATATATATATATATATGTAGCTGTTGTTATTTGTGCATACGTTCAAATATAGCAGAATAAATGCTGGGGTAGCATCCATCTCTATCTACTCCAGGAAACACATATCAATGGATATATATATATATGTAAATATAGTAAAGGTTTTATTCATCATATACATATAAGCACTCGCTTCTCTCCTCCGCGAAATAGAATTTTCTTCCTCAGATATACATATATATATATATATATATATATATATATATATATATATGAAGATGGTAGTAGCTCAAAGAATAGCTATATATTCAATCTATATATATATATATATATGTAAGGTCTTTTTCAACATATTCGTTTTGATGTATAAACAATCTGTAGTGTATGACTACTGCACGAGTTCGGAAACTAGTCACCTTCGACATATATATATATATATATATATATATATATATATATATATATATATATATCTTTCAGATACATGGTCTATGACCTGCGCGTGTCTGCGATGACTTTTACCTTGAAGATGTGAAGATCGTATATGTTGAAAAACGTGTATACATAGACAAGCATTTACATAATCATGTTTGAAAACCTATATGGAAGTATGCTTGAATTTTTACAACCAGCTCAGCATGCATTTCTATAGACATGAGCGCAGCAAGACGAAAAGCATTTAACAGTAATGCAATGAATGTCATGCTCTCCATATCGTATAGCTGGTAAAGCTGCTGCTACTTAATTATATATATATATATATATATATATATATATATATATTCAGCTAGAAGGAGAGCTGCTTCGGAACCGGAGCTACCAGAAGGAAATAAATATGTGCATGAACATATACGTATGTTACTTTGAATACGTATATGTATCTATATATTCATTTATCCTCTCGGCAATACATAAAGCCATATATATATATATATATATGTATATATATATATGTGGTCGATGTTTCGTGTGTTGCTGCTGCAGAAATGTTCTGGAAAAGCAGTCGGCTGGTGGCTGCACCCTCACCGATGAGGCGAGTGGCTGCTGATGTTAAAATGAGCTTCACTATAAGTGAATTTTTTCTATAATTTTTCTATAATTTGTCATGGTTTCTTCATGATTTTGCGTTACGGTGCTGCTCTGCAATTGAATACATATGCATATTCACCAGGCCATGCTATGATCTAATTGTTGGTGATTCGCTTGTTGCTGCCTTTGCATGCACAAGATACAACAGGCATTATTATTAAAATGTATATATATATATATATATATATATATAGAAAGAGAGAGAGAGAGAGAGAGAGAGAGAGAGAGAGAGAGAGAGAGGACCGTCTATATGTAATATATATATATATATATATATATATATATATATATCAGAAGCCTTTCACTGGTGTTGTTGCTGGTCTTTCTGCTTATGCATGCTGGAGTCAAATGATCTAACTGCAAGATCGACACCAGTATTGGCATATATATATACATGTATAGCTTTCGGCGCTGTAACTACTGGTGTTGCTGCAACATGCAGGTGGAGTACTGTCTTCGTGCAAGTAAACACATCGATACATATAAAGTTTATTATATGTATATATATATACATATATATATATATATATATATATATATATACATAGTCCGGTACTGTGACTGCTGTTGCAGCTGCTGCTGCTGATGCACACAAATAGTCTTACTGAGCTAGTGAGTTGATAGGTTGGAGTGACTATGGTATACGGCATTCACGTGACAAAGCATATATATATATATATATATATATATATATATATAATATGTGTATGCTGTTGCATGCAGGAGCTGAGCCGATTAGCTGATAAATTGATTGGTTGGAGTGGTAGTGATATACGCAGTTTGTGTGTGACTGCGTCTGAGAAAAGTTATGATGAGGCTATTCAAGCCTACGGAGGCATTGAAAATATTCCAAGTAGAAGTGCCTTTCGATCTATTTCGTTCGCTGATTTTCTTGATGCTATGAAACAGGTGAGACATATACTTATATATACATATATATATATATATATAAATGCACATATGATATCATGGAGTATTCGAAATGAATTAGCATGATTTGCGGAATGCATGAGTGATTGCAAGCAAAGGCCAGATTTTGTGAATATGCATGCGTATAATAAGAACTAAAAGTGCATCAAATTTGTGATACGTTAGCACATCATTTTTGGCTTGCATAACCGGTAGCAAAAGCATATGAGTTGAAGCCCTTAGTATATCGAGGGATATCGTGTTATGCAATTGTGTGGATAAAAGGAAGTGATGTTGTTACTAGGTGATATACAGTTGCTGCTGAGCTGAGATAATCTGCTTTTGCAAACTCCTGCTCAAATTGTGCTACCAACCCTGCTGCTGAATTAATCAGGTCCGCCCCTCCGCATGCTCGGCAGAGATATCAAAGTTTTTCGAGACATGGGCGCAAGAGCATGGCGCCCTTTAGGTTTTTTTCTCCTATCATTCCATATAATTTGATGTCCTAATACGTCTACGATAAAATTTTTTACTTCCTTCTTCACGTTCTTTTCTGTGCGACCTGCTTACTATTACCATCGTACATAAATAGAACATATATACATATATGTATGGGGTTTTTTGTTCTATTTAGTTTTGGTCAGCTAGCTAGTAGGCGAAATTTGTGAATTTGTGCAGACAATGAAAGCAACTCGACACTGGAAATTCACGTTGACACTTCACTTTCTACTGTAAAGAAGACAAAGAAACACATAAAACGTCCACAGCGCCCAACTCTTCAACCATTCAAGCAGTGCTTTTATAACTGCTGCTGTCCGGAAATGTATTTACACTTTTCTTATAAAAGTGGGCTGTTGCTACAGCTGTTGTGTGGAAGCCTGCTGTTCTGCAACCATTCTTTTACATTAAACTATTGCTGCTACTACTGAGTACAATGACCGAAGCAGCAACAGCACTTTGACTGGGTGCCGCAGCTGCTTTCCATATATGCAGCAGAGACGTAACTGGTTTCCTTATATTGTACGCTGTTGCTAGAACACTAAATGCCGTACGAGACTGCCCCTTAAAAAACACATTTTTGGCTATGCGACTGTACTTCAAGAAAGAAAGATAGGTTGACCTATAGCACATGTGCGCGTATACGTTTTTACACATATTAATACGCAGAAGATTAGTATCTACATATACATATATATATATATAGTAAAACGTATATATGTATAATTTAAAAGAGCAAAAAACCGTGCGGATGCTTCAAATTCACCCCATGGAATATATTAACGTTTTTGAAAGTCTCGTAGCTGAGATATATTTGTATAGCGAAAATTCGAGTGAAGCATACAGATGTTATTGTTCTTATCACAGCTGCGCTTGCATACAGATATGCATGCAACGCGCTACAAGTAGTCGCAGAGAAAAATTCAAAGATTTCGGCGCAGCCACAGCAATGAAAACAACTGCACTAGCAACACCTAATATACGCACAGCTGACACAATTATCAGCTGCAGCAATGGGTGCTTGAGCTCTTAGTAACGCACAGGCATAAAGAGAAGAAATAATTGCTGAGAACATGTAGAGTATATTGGCTTGCACTTTCTCGCGTGTAGCCATGCTGTCCATCAGCTGCCAAATGCTTACATGATATATATATATATATATATATATATTTATGCTCCCCTGATGTACTTCTAAAATAGAAGCCAGAATGCGAGCCGCCTATTACCATCGCAGCACAACGTTCAAAATACAAATTAATAAAATTGTACCTTTAGTGAAGTCAGGCAACTGGCGTTTGCCAGAGTCCGCGCTAAAGCAAAACATGAAAAGATTAAAGACAAGCCGAAACTGTAAGAAGCTACCTGGCACATACGGATACAAATTCGACAGCTTTGTAAGATCTATCTTCCTTATACATTATTGATGATAGTTTCTGTCAGTTACATTTCACGGTATATGTCGTGCTCTGAAACATCTCTCAGAGTGTAAAGGCACAAGTAGAGGAACCTTACAAAGTAAACGCTCATTATGATTGGAGCGCATCTAGCAACGAAACCCGATACAATCTTGAACCTACCTGATATCAGTTTTTTTAAGAAAACCGTTGAGTCTTAATTTTTAAAACATCACAAAGCGTTCGCATTTGACAAGCAAAGATACCGGAAGCAGAAGCATGCGGAAAATCACCATATATATATATATATATATATATATATATATATATATATATATATATATATATAGCCGTACTCACATATGTGTGAAGAACTGTTTTATTCAAATATATGCATATCACAAAATTTATTCATTTAAGATGCCGCGAAACAGGGAAGCAGAATGAATTTAGCGGCTCTGTGAAACCTGCTTGCGTTAGCGACTGAATTGTAGAAATAAAAAACCCAAATACTTCAATGGAAAAGTATACTCTCCCGATAAACTTTATTATATACCTGTATGCACGACTGGCAACACATTGAGTGCTACTTCCTGATGGGGAAAAGCAGCTGTGGCACATTCAAATATTTAACATTGGTAGGACTTTACATCGTATCAACTAGAACTAAAGTTGAAAATGAGGACCTGCTTCAAAGGTCTGCAAGTTCAAACTTCTATGTATGTGTGTGTACTGCACAAAGATATACTTAGTTACACATTTATACTATATACCTATAGTAGCTAATTTCCCGTGAAAATGTAGCGTCTAGACATATTTTTACGCAAAAAATTGGTATAAACGCATGAATATATATATATATATATATATATATATATATAGGTACATATTTGATGTGAACAACATTTGGGTGTTTTATGGAAAGTCAAGTGTTCGACAACAGCCTTGAAATTCATCTTCGCGCGCTAGATTGTAATCCCTGCAGCGCGACGGATAAGACAGCCCGCTCTGAAAATACAAGTAACGTAAAGGTGTGTGAAACAGGAACATGATTGAGATCACTTTTCATTCAATGAAAGTGAAAAGTGATTTCCAAGGTGGGGCTTCATTCCAAAGCGCGGCTGCAATTCGCAAGTCAATTTCTCTGCAAGTAGAGAACATTTGGAGCCCTCTGTTTGACGTGCAAGCCATTCATCTTCTTTTAAGATGATCAGAAATTCCCAACCTCTGCTTTTTAGAGCTTTCGCTATATCAGCGGCCTGGTCTACCCACGTTAGCCACACACCTTCTCCCTCTTGCTTACCTTCTAGTAGTGCTGCCAGTGCTGCTGCGCGCTCGCTCGCTGCTGCATTGTTTACACCCTCCTCTAATGTGTCTGCTGCAGCTGCTGAAGCACTGGTTCGTGAGTGTTCAATATTTTTTTTGGATCGATCTGTAGCGTTTGCTGCAGTTCGCGCATGTACAGTCAATGGTGCTACTGCTGCTTCTGTTGCTGCGTCTGCTTGTGCAGCTGATCCGGCAGCAGTTGACTCTTCCGTAAAAGCTTCTCTTTCTGCCGCTGATTTTAGTGTCAAAATGTCGTAACTTATAGCTTCATTAACACCAAGTGTTGTGCCTCCTAGTGAACACAAAGAAGCGGAATCTGCTGTCACACCTGCTGAACATGCAGGTGTTGAAACCTTCCCTACTCCCTTCTCTGAATTGTGCATGCTATGGCTGCTAGTGCTGCAGCTGCTGCTAGTGCTCGTCCTGCTACCATGGCTGCTGGTGCTTGTACGGCTCGTACTGCAATCACGATTGCTGCTAATGCTGATACTGCTAATGTGATTGCTGCCTTGTTGGTGGCAATTTCTCTGAGCAGAATTCTTCATTTTTTCAGCAAGACAGAGAGGCAATTTTTCACGCGTAATCGATGCAGGGACCAGAAGGACGCCGATTTTGATTTTGGATTGAGGCGAGGAAGTCCTCGACCTTACAGAAGCAGTGGAAGCAGAGTGTTCTTTATGAGCAATGCGATCAACTGCCTGGTGTGAGCGCAAATTGCTTCTATTTCCTGTTAATTTTACAACGCTGCCACTCTCGCAGGTGCTGTCATTTCTGTTCTCTGAGGTGCTTTTATGCAAGGGGTTTTTTTTCCAAAATTCGCTCCGGCTTTCTATCCCCCTATACATGCTGCTGCAATAACTACTATTACTACTGTTAATGCTACTACTACTACTACTACTATTACTATTACTACTACTACTACTGATTATTGTATTGTTCTTGCTGTAACTTTCTTTATCGAAGCTGCAACTCTTTACAGTGCTGCAGTTGAGACTGTTTTCATCGCTTACGCTTCTCCTGCTGCTTAGAAGCTGTTCACTGCTCAAAGCAGGTGCATGCATGTTGTCAGCAGTCCCTCGACTGCTCAAACATTGTTTATTGCGCGAAGTATGCGCATGCATGCATTCATCATCAGCCACAACGGCGCTGCTGCTCAAAGAGTGTTCATTATGTGGCAGGGCTGGTGCACGCATGCAGTCACTTCCCACGCTTCTACTAATGCGAAGTTGATCATCATTTGGCAGTACTGGTGCATGCAAGCAGTGAGCCCCGACTGCCCATAAGGGCTGCTGTTGCGGTGTTGTATATAATCCGTCAGAAACAGCAGCAGAAGAAGCAGCCACAGCAACAGCAGCCATTTTAACAACATCTCGAGCGTCTTGCACATGCAAAATAAATGCAAGTGGCAGACCATCAGTTTCTCGAGCAACTGGCCACGCAGTGAAAGGCACATGCAACCTGTAACAGACAATGTAGCAACAGCAATACCAGCAAACCAGCAATGACAATAGCGCTCACTACCAGCAAGTGCAGAAACAGTTCCAGTATTACTCTTAGAAGTAACAACAGTACTAGCAAGAAAAGGGCCGAAACTGACGCTAACTAAAGCAGCAGTAGCAGCAGCAGTACTAGCAAGAGCAGTAGAAGCAACAGCATCGATAAGATATTTACAACTTTTTCTGAGCCCGCACAGTGGTGGGGATTATGTATCACAGCCCAGCAGCAGCTATCCCAAAGCAGTGAAAGACACACGTGCATAAGAAGCATGCAGTTAGACAAAGAGGGGCAGGCTTATCTTATGAGTAGGCGTTTTTCTTAGTGAAGACATGTTGTGGTTGCGGTATTTCAGCTCAACAAGGAGTAGAAAATGTGTGTGTATACGTAATGGGGGACAAAATCTGCATAGAAAGACATACATATGTATTCGAGAAGACACTTGTATTCAGAGATGCACACATCTGTGACCCTGCCAGAAGAGTGTGTCAAATACTTACAGAGATGTCTTAGCAAATTCATCTAGACAAAAAACAAAAGACGTACACACAGTATTGCTTCTAAAGAGAAATATATGCGAAAATACTGAAGCATGCAGTCAAGACGTGATTTACCCACACACAAACAAAAATATTGCAACATGTATATATGGATCTTTGAAAGATTGAAAACTCCATACACATCAATGAGCTACACGACTGGAATGACAAAGCTTCGAAAAAAAAGCAACCAGGATACAGCAACCTCAGCCAGAAATGGGACACTTTTTTCAGGCTTTGGAATTTTCAAACAACAGCCAAGAACGACACGGGGACATGCAATGAAAATGCATGCATCTATGAAAAACAGGACGAGCATGCTTGCAACACAAGAAAAGAACTGGAAAAAAAGCAGGAACACAAGTATAGGGGACAGACACGCCGGGGGTATGAGTAGAGGAGACAGCACATGCACGAAAGAGCGTCTACTTCAAGCAGCGAAGTCGACAGCATGCACATTCAGCTGGAACCGAGAAGCAGCTATGTGATTTCCACATATCAAAATATTTACAAATAACTGACACGATAATCTCCATGCGTATATGAGTGCGTGAGTATACTAATTCGAAAAAAATGGTCTTTACACGTATGCGGGTCAAGTGTCGAGACTGATACCTGGTAAGAGCAGCAGCAACCTCAGAAGAGTAGTGCATGCATTTTTGCTTGTAAACAACAAACAAGGAAGCAATTTGAGATGAAGAAGCGTTCACAACCCAAGCAAAAGGGTTCAAAGAAGCACGCGTCGATTTCGCCAGACGCCAACGAGTATTTGCGTCGCCTTCTCGCAGAAGCTGTTCATACGTCTGCACAGACAGCACCCCATCACCACGCCTGTACAAATATATAAAAGTACATGTATATCTATCTATATAAATCAGTTTATCTATCTATTTACTTATCTATCAATCCATCTATTATCTATTAGAACACCCATCTATCTCTCTTTCCCATGATACCAGCTGCAAAACAGAAGTCCATGCATGAACAAGCAAACACCTACACGTACAGGACACTTCCTTTCTTCTACTTTCTGAATTGAAATAAGAAGCACGCCAGTCTCTTTATTAGCATTCACAGGAATTCAAATATAAGCATTCACAAGCATCAAACAACCCGTCGAAATTCACGACTAGCCGCCATTTATATATATATATATATGAATGAGCTTTTTACATAGCTTACACCACAGACATGTAGAGAAAGAAGCACGTAGGATGTGTGGAAACAGCGGAAAAAACCAAATGAATTCGGCAGAAATCTACAGGATGTAACAAGCAGTATCATAGATAAAAACAATATCAGCGAAGAAAATAGCAGCAAACGCACTAAAAACACGTTGTGTGAGAGCATCGCAGCTGCAGCAAACTCGTCCGCGGTAGACACGCAGCAGAAGCAACAATGAAGCATGCCTGAAAAAAGAGCAACCAAATTTCGTAGAAACAATATGAGAAGAAGAAGCTGTAAAACGCTACTAGAAGCTGTTTAAGCAAAAGTTGAAGAAGTTGTTGAAGCGGCAACAGAGTTGTAGAAGCAAAAACGAGAAACCGAAGAAGCAACAGTAGTAGATGCGGTAGATGCAATAGCAGCAGAAACCGTAGAAGCACTACTAGTAAAAGGTATAGAAGCGACAGTAGAAACTCAAGTAGACTCTTCTTTCTATCTGACTCAGCCAAATGAGCAGCAGCAATAGCAGCTATAGCAGCAATAGCAGTCTAGCATGGAAAAGGTGGACATTTAGTGAGGCGACGGCTGCAGCATACAAGCCAGAAGTGTCAGTTTTTTTCAGCATTTGGTTACGCTTTCCATGTTCAGTGGTGGGAGTAATTTTATAGATATATATATACATTCTTCAGTGTAAAGAAGGCTTCCGTGAGCGTAGAAGCCGAAAGATTGTCTTTAACTGTATTTAAAATTGTGCCAAAGCAGCAGCAGCAGTACGAAGCGAATTTGCTCATTATTATGGATTACAGATTGTACATCAAATTGACATTGATATGACGAATCCTTACCAATTTCCTATATATATGATATATTTGGATTTGTTTCGATTGATATGGATCGGCTATTGAATTGAGAAAAACTTCTTATTGAGTGGCTTTTGATTTGTATGAATACGGGTATATGGCAGCAGTGGAGTTGAAGCTTGCGCAAAAACGCCAAGAAAGCGCTTATACGAACAAGACCTCTTTTCATGGGCAGCTGCTAAAAACAGTCCACAGCTGAAAATTGATTATCTAGGCGTAAGTGTGTGTATACACAGAGAAAGAGAGAAACTCAGCACAGCACTAATGGAAGCTCTTGTCAATAGAGGGCCTTCCTTTTACCATTTCCCTAATCGTAGAAGCAGAGGCGATTACACAACATCAGCAAAGAAGGGCATATTCAAGATATTTGTCATGAAAGATGCTGAGGACCCAAACTTTTCCTAGTGAAAACTTCCTCACTTTCCATAGAAGCAGAGCCACGTGGGAGTCGACTGGCAAAAGAGGGAAACTGATTTTTTCAAGAAGTCGGCTGAAACCTGCAGTGTATGTACAGTGCAGTTTCAAACCACAGAATGCATGCAACGCTTCAGCGAGAACACCATGAGGCAAAATCTCCAGAAGTGGAGAAAATCCCTTTCCCGTACAGCGTGGCCGACTATCCAGCAAAGCTTGCAAAAGCTGCAAAGCAAG
>NW_028293008.1:0-1000 GCF_964252035.2 Podarcis erhardii | reverse complement strand
CCGGCTACTTTAGTCGTCGCTGCATATGACCGAAGCATGTCTGCGTACTGCTCTCCCCACAATGAAGAACTGTGCCTGTCGTACAGCGAGTCTCAAAGCTATTATTGTAGGCAACGCGCTCTATATTCACCTTCTATGATAGAGAGGATTTGGAGTACGGTCGCCACTGCTGAAACAGCCACAGCTGTGTAACTCGGGATTTTTTATAGTGTCAGTGTGAACTTACTACACCTCCTGCTACGCCTTCACAGCGCAAAGTTTAACAACAGCACGATCAACACCACCGAGAAGGCAGCAGTAGTAGATTTAATAGCCGCTTAGCAGCTGTCGACGCCGTCACCAGAAGTGGTGGTGCTGCCGCAGCTTTTACTGCTGCAGTGATAGTGGCATGAATGAAGATGTTGTGGGAGCAGCCGTATTGCTGCTGCTGCTTGTGCTGCTAAAACCGCGCAAGGGCGCAGTCGAAGGCGGGCAGTACTGGCGGTCGCGCTCCACTGGAGAGCGGTGACAGCAGCAGCGCACCCCTACCCCTCGCATGGGTGCTGCTTTTTCCGCTGCCTGTCGTGCTGATCAAAGAAATTGCTCTGTACTTTGCAGTTCTCCGCTTCTCAGGTTGATTTGATGCGTATGAATGCTAACTGATGAAAGCGTATCTGCTCTATTTGCTTCTTGATTTGATGGTTTTTCTTGGGTAAATTCGACTTCCTGTGGCGGTGATTCCATTGCGCCTATAGCGTGTACATGACAGTGGCGCGAGCCGCTTTGATACGTACACTGTGAAAGGAGTTTTTTTAGCAGTTCTTGATTCGCTAAGACTGAATGTAATTGTCAACCTGATGAAACCGTTGGTTATTCTTTATGCGCCAAACACGATTACAGTCTTCCCTCATCCGCTGCCGGCGCAGCAGCAGCAGCTGTAGGCCCTGTTGCTGCGGGCCGCGTTTGCTAAGCGCTTCCACAATTTCACCGCTTGGCTCGCGTAGTCGTCTTTCCGTTTCTA
>NW_028293009.1:0-26339 GCF_964252035.2 Podarcis erhardii | reverse complement strand
CAAGATGCTGAAGAGATGCATGTGAAGATCTATGTACAAAGGCTGTAGCGGATATGAGCGGAAATAACTCGTGCGTATGCAAGGAAAGCTCCGTGCTAAAGAAACTAAAATTGAGAAAGACAGCACAGATCAGCCTAAACAGCATCTTCTTGTTTGTATATACATGATGCATATCTTCATGCACATATATATATATATATATATATGCATTTATGCGGTATAGAATTGTAGCAGATACATTTTCAATTGAGAGATAATATATGCACTTCTTGTATTATACACCACATATATAGTAGGCTATAGTGGACGTCTGTGTCCCTTTTCGAACTGTATAGATGCGCGACTGATTTGATCAAAGAAATGAACACGTACAGGCTTTAAAAGCATATATATATATATATATATATATACACATGTGTACACACATTCATACATATTCGTATATGCTCATAACACTTCTAGCATATAATTCATATTTGTTGATATAATTTTGTAAGGTTTTACGCGCTACTACATACTATAACGTATATTTATATATATATATATATTATATAGTTCGGATTTGACTGTATATATATGCGTGTAGTAGCTGTATACAGAACCCGTTCGTGCAGCTTTGCATGCACGACAGAAAATAGACTTACACCGAACGCAAGCCTTCATCTACGTTGATATTTCGCAAGTACCTAATCATATATATGTACAGATATAGAGATTTGCATGTATAGATCAGTGTCAGTATCTTTTTTTAAATTTGTTCATTATAGGAAGATCTTATAAGATTTGTTCAGAAATATACACGTGTGGTAATTGTCCAATTATGACCAATGTAGGTAATGAATACATATATGTACATAAGTGCAAGAAAAGCCGCTTTTTTTAAAAAGCGCGTCATTTTATAGCGGTTTTGTGGGGTCCGCTGAGCAGCACAAAAAGAGCAGCAACTGCAATTTGCAACAGCAGAGGTAGCTGCAGCAGCAGCTTCCCTCACTTAAATCCTGCAGTCGAAAGCACTCTTTTTTCGACTGGCAGGAACGCGAATTCCAGCAAAAAAACAGGACTATATCATTGACTGCTGCGCCCAACTTCTCCAGTAGTAGCAGCGGCAAATTCAGCACTACAAAAATCTATTCAAGGAGGTGTCGAAGCTGACGTCCATACGTGCACAATCATACCTCTCTCTGCATATATGTGTGTGCATCCATGCGATTGAGAAATTTTTCAGCACTCGCATGTGTGCTTTCGAGTGCATACACATATGACTCAATACCGCTCGAGTCTCACAGACACATACACATGCAAATCACATACAGAAGTACATTTACGCCTTGTACATCGATATCTGGGGCATATATAGACTTGCAAGGACATTGGACCGTGCCTTTGATTGTAAGCGTATACGCATGCATGTGCAAATTTCCGCGAGATTCTTCCTAGCACACGTATCCGTGGCCGTGTAATTGCAGGGCTGTACTACATGCGTTTGACTGAACAAGTGCATAATTCTCCATGCCCAGCACAATCCGCTGACAACCTATCCTACATACAAATCCAGTGTTTGAAATCGCAGTTTCGAAGACCTACCGGGCGTTGACGCCTCTTTTTTCGCCCCATCGGTTGCCGGTTCGGGGATCGACGATCCACATTTCTCTCCAGTGTTCGGGGGGCCCTCTGCTACTACTGCTGCTGCATGCACCCCCAGAAAAAAGGCTCTGCTGTGGTGGTTCAGTCTGCTGGAACCAACGAGAGTGTTCTTCTCGTCCAGAACGCAGTCCGCGCCGCCGCTGCTGCCCCCTCGTCTCCCCTCTCTGTCTTTCTTCGAAAAACTCCTCTTCTTCTGTTTCCGTCTCTGTCTGCTGTTGCCTCTCCAGCACTTGCTGCCCCGACTGCAGAGTTTGACGCGATTTGTCTGCTCTGCTTTTTCTGCAGCGTCTGACTTCGTGTTTCCACAGACGAGCGCCAGCTGCAGCACTCTCGTCCTCAGCCGCTCTCTTTTGAGCTGAGTTTTTTGTTGGAGAAGCGGCAGTTTCCGAGCTGCGATAGTCCTCGCCTTGTCTAGTGACTGTGTGCGAATTGCTTACGTAGTCGTCTTCAGTGACTTCCATCCACTGCTGCACTACTTCACCGTCTTCATCGACTTGTTGAACTGCCTTCTCCAACACTCTCCGCTCGCCCTCCACTTCTTCCCAACGCGCTGACCATCTAAACAGTGGCACACCATTTTGCACCAGCGCAGAAAAAGTGTGGTGGCTAGCACTTGCTTACTCAAGCCAGCAACTCGAGACACCTAGACACACGTCAAAACTGGGCATCAATCCACACACATACGTGCTCTAGAAACTCCGGCACATGCACCTTCTGCACAGCACGTGAGGTCTCTCTCGCTTTTGTGCGCGCACCAATCTCGTCTTCACACTGGAAGAAACACACACTTGTACTTCAAGCACTCACACACAAATGTACGAAGAGGTACACGTAGATCTCTGCGCACGTAGAGACACACGCAAAAAAGTGAGCTGCTTCGTTTCTGCGGTGGACTTCTCTCGAAGAGTGGAGTTGTATGTGTGTGCTCACTCCGATTCTCACCTTTCTCGCCGACTCTCGTTCATGCCGTACGTTTGCCCGAAAGTTCGCCTCCGACGAGTTCCACGAGGAGCTCTGCTCAGGCAGTCTTCAGCCCCTCCTCTCAGTCGGCTGCCACTGCTGCTGCCGACTTCCTCCATTGCTGCCGCTGCTGCTTCTGGCGCTAGTTTCTTCTCTGCTTCCCTGTGGCTGTTGGAGGCGTCTTCCTGCTGCTCTGCTTCTCCTCGCTTTTCCTCTGGCGCTTCTTCCACGACCACTTGCTGCATCCACTTCTCTCGCCAACTGCCGTCTCTGGCCACCTTCTCTCCCCAAGTAAAGCCACTACTACTCCTACTACTACTACTACTACTGTTACTACTACTGTTACTACTACTACTGCTGGTTCCTCCTGTCTCGTCTCTGTAGAGGGTCTCGATGAAGTCTTCGTGTTCCACTACTACTGTGGCTCCAGTGGGGCCTGTGGCTCGCAGAAAAAAGCGCTGCGCCCCTTCTCCACCGCCTGCAGCTGCTGCTGCTGTCTCTGGCACTCGCTCTGCAGTGTCTGAAACAGCAGCAGCTGCAGCAGCCATTTCAGATCCTAGGCGATAACGCAGTGTTGCTGCTCTTTCTGCTCTAGCTGCCTCTGCGCTAGTGGCAGGCTGGGTGGAGGTGGTTGCCTGCAAGTGTCTCCGTGCGGGCCGCTGGGCTGCCAAATAAGGCACTCGCTCGCTGCTGCTGCTGCTGCTTTCTCTCTGAAAAACAGCAGCCGCACTTTCTTCCCCCTCCACTTCGGGGCCACAGTCTTCTTCGCGTTTTCTGCTACCACTACTACTACTACTGCTTTCACTACTAGTAGTAGTACTTTCACTACTTCTACTAGTAGTAGTAGTATTGTTTGCTCTGTGCAGAGGCAGCCCCGACCGAGCAGCAGTTGAAGCAGGAGAGGTAGGCAGTGGCTGCTGACTGCGTGGAGGAAAAGAAGAGCGCTGCTGCTCTTTTACAGGAGGGGGCGGCGGCGACGAGGAGCGAGGCTGTTGCTTTTCCTGCTCAAATTGTTCGTGAGCAGAAACCACTTCTCCTGTTAGGGGATCTACTCGCAGCTGCAGAATGGGCGTACGCGCTCTCCAACTGCCTTCTGGCTGAGGCGGCAGAGTCATGGGCACATTTGGAGCAAGTTCCGTCATCGTAGTGCTGCCGTCTGCACCACGCTCTTTTCTCATCTTTATCAGAGCTCCACTCCAGCGAACGCAGTTGCTGCTGCCTTCTCTGTTTCTCGCTGCTGCTGCTGAGGCCCCGCTGCTTTTTCCTTCAGAAGCCACGCCCAAATCCCCCCCATTCACGTTGTTGTTGTTGCTGTTTCTCCCTCTTGAAGTGCGGCTGTCGCAGTTGCCAGCACCTTGTGCCTTGTTGCTCGAACCCCTGCTGCTGCTGCCTTCACTACTGCTTCTGCTGCTTGTCTTACTCCACCCGTTGCTGCTGTTGCTGCTGCTGGGCTTCTTTTCTTCTTCTGAACCAGTGGTTTCTTTCGGGCTCTCGCCGCTCTTCAAACTACTACTGCTGCTACTGTTAATGCTAGTGCTGATGCTGTGACTACTACTACTACTGCTACTACTACTACTGCGAGTGCTGCTGCGATTGGTGGCGTTGTTGATATGGATATCGTTGTTCTCGTTGCAAACTGTGTTGTTGGTTGTAGAGACCGAAGCAGTGTACGGTCGCGAGCCCGCTGCAAAGGGTCCGGAGTTTTCCTTAGTAATTGCAGCAGACAGTGACGAAGTAGTTTTCACTGCTTGTGCAGCAGCTCCTGCAGCAGTAGCAGAACCAGCTGTCGAAGCTGCTGAAGAGGTGATACTCGTGCTTTGGCTATTGCTGACGCTGCAGCATCCAACACGACGCGGCCGTGGTTGGAGACTTGCTTCCTCTTCCTCTTCAAAACTCACATGTTTTTCGTTGCTGCTGAAGCTGTTGCTGTCGGAGCTTCTGTATTTCGCGGCAAGTGAGTCTGCTTCGCCACTGGTGGTGCTGCAGCCACTTGTGCAGCTGTCAGCAGTACTGCTGCTCTTTTTCATTGGTGTTGCTGGATGAAGCAATTTCCTCTGTTGCTGTTGCTGCTCTTGCGGAGCGTCGGGTGGCAGCGGCTGAGCAGGGGTGCGCAGCAGAGCCTTTTGTCTGCTGGTGGTGAAAGCTTTGCGAAACTTCTGAGAAAGAGACATATTGTCTGCCTTTTTCAGTTCTTTTCCACCGTCGTTTTCACGGAAAGAACCACTCGTTTTGTGGCTTGGTTCTGCACTGCTTCCCTTACAAGTTCCGTCCAAGTTCTCACAACCCGCACTGCTGCGTCCCTCCCCTTGAAATTCTAAACTAGCAGCTTTGTGTTGTTCTCCGGAGGAAATACTTTGTACTTGATTACACTGAACTCCACTACTCATGTGAAGTTTTCTCTCGACAAGCCTGCTGTTTTTCTGCTTACATGCCTCTCCGCTCAAAGTGTTACGGTCCATTCCTTCACTAGCCACTTCGTCAAAAACTTTCGAAAAAGCTGCTGCTTCTGCTGTTGCTGCTGCTTCTTCTTTGTCTCTCAGCGGCCGCACACACAGATCTGGCGCAGCAGCTGGAGTGCTTGCCATCTTCGCAAATTCAGTATTCTACTGAAGACGAGTCAAAAATAAAAGGAATTTGATCACAGATATATATGCTGAAAGACGCGTATGTAGCTGGGCATCTGCGAAAAAACAAAACAATCTTCTTCTCACAAAAGACTGACAAAGCTTGAGAATTAGTGCTCTTCAAACTGTGAACCAAAATATTTGATAGACAAACCAAGATAACTTAGCAAGCGACGAATTCATATGCAGTAAATGTAGAAGCATATATACGCAAGCGACTTCGTATACTGCCCATGATGGAAAATCAAGCTACACATCGTGATATGGGGAATGTACAAACATGCTTTATGTGAATGTATTGTCTCATTGATAACAGTTTGTTATTATATTCTATATTCCAAGTAGAATGTAAAGGCAGTTGAAATCACATACAAAAACCCGCATTGTTGTTGAATACATTTTCAATGGCGATGCACGCGAATGGATAAATTTATTTACACTGCAACGTTGCACATTAAGATATTTTTGTGGCTGTAATGGCGCAGCTCTGGGAAGCTGATACAACGCCTCAGTGTGATCTTGTGCCAGCACTCGCCGCGAAAGGAGCTTTTATATTATCTATATAAACATTTACGACAATGGACTTTTATATGTCATAATAAAGATATGAAGCAGGTATGTTACACAACTAATTTTCCTTTGGTGAGGCCGTTCATGTGGTCAGTGTGTTACGAAGCTCATAAAATGCTCGCCAAAATTTCGTTTTCTTGAGGCTGAGAGTCATTGTCATTGTTTCAAGGGCTCTTGTTTGATCTAAATCATGTATTTGACATTTGCGTAAACTTGACCGGGTAGGAAATTCATCGGGTTGCGCGCCTCATGCGGCACCGACCAAAAATGACAATCTAAAAGACATTTTCTTCGAAATGCGGTACCAAGAGACGTGGGCATTGTATGGAAGTTTATATCGACAGTCTAACGAGAGTTGTCAGAATACAGCACAACGAGATGAATCATCACACGAAAGGGCGGGCGCTGAAGCATGAACTTGAAAGACTAGCGGACAACAGCGCAGGCAAAACGAATTATTTGAAGTGGCTCGTTTTTAGATAGTAAATTCACTTTGAAGGATGAGGTTTGTCAGTCATCGGGTGTATGATGAAATTGTGTCTTATGGTGAGCTTGGCGCAGCCTATATCGAACAGCGAAAAAAGGAAAGTGACTCAAGATAAAAAAGAAGATTATCAGATTCAGCAAACGATTCGATACCGATACTACAGAACCCTTCTCAACTAACACAAAACGCTGCAGCTCATATAGTCATGTAGGGCTAAATGGGGTTGAAATAGTTCCTGAGGCGACGAGCAGGTCGGCGGAACCCGCAATCAACTTAATAAAAGTCTAGTTTACAATTTTCGAGTCTGGCTCGCTACACTAGTCTTGGTGCACTGCACTAAACGACGACGATGACTGGATACTTGATACGTTACTTGAAAAACCAAATGCGCGAACGAGATTAACTAAAAACAACATTGTTTAAGACAAGGGGAGTGCGAAAAGGAATAAGCTCAATAATTAAGGCTGGGCAGTGACTTATTAACACAATACGTCCATGCACATTAGTCGAGCTATAAAAACGCTTAATTGCGGTTGTCACCGGCCACGCATTTGGACTCGAAAAAAAAAACTGACTCTTCAGAGATTGAACGATGCTGCGCAAAATATCACGGATTCCAATTGTTTTCCCTCTGATAACTTTGAAAGTAAAAGTAGCTTTATTGTGAGTGTGACTATCGGTGACGATAGGCGGTAAGAAGCAACCGCAGGAGCACGCAAGCACGACAACGACACCGACGGCCGAAGTGGTAAGTCACGGCAGCCGAAGTGTCAAGTCACGGCAGCCGAAGTGGCAAGTCACGGCGTCCGAAGTAGCATCCGTGAACGAGAGGGATGGGCGAACTACTGAATGTCAGTGAAGCGGTGGTGTGTGTGGATGGATACTTCAATTGAGCTTTTGGTTTCGTAAACAGGAGAAGTGTGGTCATCACGCGTAGGATAGGACCTTGCTGCTTTGCAGGTGCAGCGAGCGCGATACTTTCCTACTACATATACATACAGAAAAGGGTGAATAAAGCAACAAGAAGCGCTTACGCACGTAATAACACGAAGTCATTAAAAATTGTGCATTTGAAAATGTGTAAAATGTACGAGTCTTTGCAGCCGTTTGATTCGTTATCTTTTTTCGTGCGTAATTGTACGCCGATAGTTTAAAGATCTGCTTTCGCGGCGCAGTCACACTGGCCAGGAATTAAACAAGAGTAGTTCACCTCAAGGATCGTACTAAAATCTATTTGCTCATCAAATGCAACTCGAAAGTATTTTACCATCCTCACAGGGCTCCTAGATACTTTTACTTGCTACTCAGCATGAATAAAAAATTTGCACGCATAAATGGGTGATTGTCATCTTGATAAAATGCAGTTGAAGCCTTCAAAGACATGTGTAAAACCTGTTTTATGCGTTGAGAAAAGACATTTCTGGGCTGCAGCAGAGACTCTTCAGAAGTGACAGCCGTACTCAATGCAGCATTCACATAGTGTACGATGAAAGGAATTGTTTGCATAGGCTTCTTGGGTCCAAAAGGTACCACATTAGACTCTCCATATTCAGAGTCTAGCAAAATCGCTAAACTGCAAGGATTTAGAAAGCGTGGGATGATTTTGTATTATACAGACGAGCGCCTCGAAGTGCTTTCGACTTCAAAAGTATTTCTGCATCAATACGAGAAGTGATTGCCCCAAAACTATACCTGATAAACCGTATTTAGAGGGCCTAGTATAACTGCTAGGCTGCAAACATTTCAACAAGCATTTGGACAGATGTGGTGGTTAACGTCCTTTCGGCTCCAATGCTATCTCTGCATCAAAGAACAGAAATTGCATAAATCTATTTCAAGCTAGCGAAAGCAAGCTGCCGTATTTTGATGCGGGTTTGAGAAAAGATAATCGGTGTCGTATTGATAAAACTATCAAGCGTGGTGTACATATGTAAATGCCCATGCACAGTGACTGGAAAGGAATCACTTTTATGATATTTTTGCTAAAGGCTCCTCAAAAGGAAACGCAGAAACCTATATGTGAAGTCCGGCTGACTGTGATGGATTTCCATATAAACGCTTTTACTTGTTGATATAAATGCGTAAGTAATGACTGTCGTATCCTGCTCCACATCATGGATGCACACGGATCATATCAATCCGTATCTGGGAAAGAAAGCGTTCAGTTGAAAAAGTAATGTACTTGGCAAAATAGTTACTGCTTTGGAAAAAAGTAGTAAGAGGTGAAGATGACAGAAAAACGTGTATGTGCACCGACTTCTAGAGTATTGTTTGCGTTGTCGTGTCAATATCATATGGTGACCCACCACAGAGCAAATAAATAAATTTCCTACAACCGTAACGTTTTTCCCTTCAGACTTTCTGGCTCACAAAATTCGCGACTGCAGCTGTCGAGGCAAAAAATCAAGCGAAGCGTTAAATAACTGGGAAGGTTGATGAAGGCAATGAATTAGAAGCATATCTTCACTAAAGGCATGCTCAAGTATATATTGTATTGAAAACTCTGCTTCAGGTGCTAACTTCCCTTCTCGCTACCACCTCTGTATGAATCCCTAGTTGCATTGCAAGCGGTGGTAGCTACCAGTTCCCACGGGTGCCGCGCTTCGTGTCTTACGGTGTTCCAAGGTGGATGTCTTAAAAAATTGATTGAGCTAGTAAAACAGTTTACTTTATAGGGGTATGAACAGCACCGGGAGAGCGGAAGCGACAAGAGAGGATTTAGCATACTGTGTGACACTCTTTTCGGACCTCACGTTCGTGTGTGACAACTGCGACCCCAGTACATTTATAAACTTATACAGGACGTTAGCGGTACCAAGATGGCCTACGAAGAAAAGTATAAGCTAATATTTCTTTTACCCTAAATCCGCCCAAACTGTATGACTTGTACAAATATAACATGCCATCGAGTCTAAACATGAAGCTATCACATGAGCGCAATTTGTGTATGACAGCAATCTATTTTTTGACCTTATAAGACGCTTGCAAGAAAGCAAGTCGAGGGATAGAAAAAAACTCATTTTGCTAGTTTATTCGACGCTTCTTCCACAGCCTTCCAGTATCCTTTACGACTAGCGTCAGCAAAAACCGTTGCATAATAGCTTCTCAAACCGTGTTGGAGTTTTCATTCATTTACTCGTTTTAAAAGGAAGTAAAGGAAGTCTCCATCCTGCTCTCATTGGGTTTCCCTAAACTAACACCGCGGCTCTTACATAAATAATGTCGAATCTTCACTGTCCAAAGAGTAACATAGAGCGGTGCAATCAATGTGAGTAGTCATGTCCCCACGAAGAATCAGCTCTTCGTCACCAATGCTCGGAGCGTCCAATTTGCGAAGCTCCGCGTCAATTTCATCCTCTTGTAACGGCCGGAGACTGTCACTGCTGTCACTTCTCCGAGAGGAATCAAGAAATAGATTGACTCTTCTTTCTTGTTCTTCGGTATTCTTCTCGGGAAACTGAATTTGGGGGGGTAGGGAAAGGTGGGTGAGCAGAGACAGTTGGGTTGTCGGGCTCGACATACGTAGGTCATTTTCATCCACGAAATTCCGCGACAGATACAATATGCCAAATGTTTTCTCTCTCAGATTGTTGGTATCGTTAGTCTTTTCCTTGACAGCAGCCTCTGTCGCACTTTGAAAAGGCGTTTCTCTATTCTCATGTTGCGATTGACACGAACGTTCCTTCAGGATGCTCTGATTTTCCGAGAAATCTTTACAGTCGAAGCATGAAGAGTGACCACCGACTTCTCCCCCAGAAGTGTCAACGGCGCTTACCGTCGTGCTCCTAACGCAGTGATGCGAACACGAGAGAGACACGGTCGGAAACAAGCAGGAACTGGGACCTGGCAGATCTTTCTGAGCCACTTGCTCAGCTTGTCTCGGGGTCAGTGGCAGCGAAGGTGTCAGAGTCCTTCCATTCGGTAGACAATGTGTGAAGGAAGATGGACGAACGAACGAGTTATCGAGGGTTGTTCTGACTTTGATGGAGTTTGAACAATTTGACAGGGGAGAGATATCGCATAGAGTCGCTGTTGTACTTCCCGAGCCGGAGAAGTCTGGCTTCTCGTTTTCGTCTCCTCGACGACGCCATCTTGAAACGAAGGGAAAGCAGTTTCCTGCAGAAAGCGACATTAATTCCTCCTGACTAACCCTGCAAATTTACTGATTCAGCTTCAAAAATTTGCTCTCATTAGCAGTTTGTTATTGAGGCCTAAACTGGAGCGCAAGAGGTGTACTAAAATACGGCATTTCGGTTCTGTGTTAAGCACAGAAACAGGCAGAACGCGGTCAAACTAAAAGTCAGATTCAAGGCTAACTTGAAGGCGGGCGATTTCTTTGGGTACACGCACAGAAAATCTACAAAAACACACCGTTCAACAAAGGCGATTAATTTGTGCATACACTAGGTGTACATACGCCATACTTTCAGTCAAGAAACAACAGACCGGAGTGCGACGATCGAAAGCTACTTGAAAAGAGAAAAAAATCATAATTACTTTTTCTAAACAATTCGTAGATAATCCGAGGGGATTGTTTAGTCAAACTGGAACCTCATGCACAAGCAGCTCGGTCATCTATCAGGATCTTCCAGCATAGATCGCCCCCACTGACATCGTTTGTCCCAATCTCAGTCAAGCCCTTCATTACGCTGATTGCCTAGAATCTACACTTTGGTATTCTAAAAAGTAGCAGTAAGATTTTATGTACACGGGAAAAGAGCGACGAGCGCAACGTAGTGGGAGTGTCTCGCCCCATCTATCTCTTCAGTAATGACATTTGAAAGGTGCTGGCTAGTTTGTTTTCGGCGTTAAAACCTTCTCATGGCTGAAATAGCCGAGTCTGGAAATTTACGTAGTTTTATAGTGAGTCAAACAAGATATAGCATATGATGCTACAACGGACATAAACGTATTTTGTGAAGGGATTTTTTGCTTGTTTTCTGGTACATGCATCCTGTGTAAAGAACAACCCAGAGAAAAAGCGGAACAAGTGCATTATAGTTGGCACAAATGTGGACTATTTTCAAAACGGGCCACGGATACTGTAGTCTAGTTTGTGTAGCCCAAGTTCCACGTTCAAAAGCGTTCATGTAGCACAATTTTTCACGAATAAAGCTTCGCCGTACGGCGATTCATGCTACATTGAAAAAAATCTTTGTGAACGACATTAGGAATTTCGATGGAAAGGAAGTGAAGCTTTGTAGGTATTGAGGACAAACTTTGCTTTTTCTTGAGAGTTCTTTTGCCTCTCTACTCAAATGCAAGCAGGTAATAGAAGTGAGGCACATTTGCTGTTGGATTCTTTGTATTTTCAGTCACTTTGCGTCTCAGACCGAATCAAGATTCCAGGGAAATCCTTGTGCACGGATACCGTTCATCACGCAACTGTCTAATTATTTGACGCGCAGCGTTATGGGGCAGTCTGATGTTACATTCACTATTTCGCTAGTTGAAAAGAACCATCGCTCAACATTAAGTCCTCGGCAGTCGTCCTCGGCAGTCGGCAGTACCTACTCAACATATCCCTCATGAATGCACTTCCCGTGCGTCTGATTCGAAGGAGAGCGCGTTGGCTTCATTATGAAAACGTTGGCAGAATTATCGCTTCTGTGTCACAGCTGTATTACTTCGGATTATGCTTAGTGCTTCGAAAGCTGTCAACTCGTGAATAAACACAAAGCCTGCAACAACGTATACTCAGGTTTAATGAATAACTTAACCTGTCACCATCAGCATCCTGTAGTATTCTGTACAAGATATAGTCAGCGGGTTCAATTGTACTCTTAACCACGAGCATATGACAATAGAGACAGTAAGCCTCACATCCTGAGTACCATTATAGTAGGGTTTCACATATATATCGAAGCTCTGCCACAGCTGCAGCACACTGCTTGTCTGGATAACAATTCCCAAAAGGCAAAGATCATTCGATTATTCCGCGGAGGCTTTGTTTGAAAAATTGTCTTCCTTCGTTTCCCTCCAGGTGGTGGCTCTGCACCCTCGAAAAGGCAGAGTTGCATTACAGCTCTGTGAGAAATACTTGCGTGACTCAATGACTTACAAGTATTCAGAATGCAATGTCCCATGTTGCTCCCTCTCTTCCATATTTTTATCTTCGGGAACTCCGTTGCCAAGTAAAATTTCCGATCGTTGGAACACACTCTGAAATTCTCTACCGTGCTTGCTACGGTTTTTTTGTTTATATACACTTGATCGATCACTCTATTTTGATATGCTACATATTGCTCTCTACAAGCAATCAAGCAGCAACGGCCTCACTGAAGTGTCACTCAGAAGCGCTCTCGGCTTAGAACTACTTTCGAAAATGTATAGTCCGCCCTAACAAAGATAATCTTTAAGAAGTAAAGCTGGTCAGAGTGCAACCGTCACATAAAGTTTCCATTCTATAAAATGCAACAAGCATACGAATTTGAAGGATATTCTAAAACATGTTTCCTCATAATTCAGGCGTGCCGTTACTTAGCGGCAGCAATTACTAAACAACGTGCTCAAAGGCGGCTGAAAGCTATCCTATTAAACAACTGGGATACGTTTGCTAAACCACTGTCCTGGGCAAGGAATTTTTTATATAGTTATTGCATACACTGCGCGCCTTAGAACTGGCTGATATTCTTCACGTATGAGTTTCTCTTCATCACGCAAAAAAGCCGACAGATACGATTGTCTCTGCTGATACAATAGTGGCTGATTCCCAGAGAAACAAATCAAGTAATCTGTACCGGTGCGACGGCAAGACTTACCTGCAACGGCACTTGCTACAGGATATATCATTGCATGGCGCTATCGACTAATAATCGGGTACAGCCATACCACCAGTTGATAACTTCATATGATTTGACGCAGTACCTGCCAACAGTACGGGATGAAATAGCGCAGTGACGCTTTTGGATTTGCATTTGGTTTGGCGTATTGTTTTTCCAGTTATCTCGTCACACACGCACACTATCTTTTGCCATCATATCTATTTTGTTTTAAGCTACGAATGAATCACCGGCAACCTTCTGTTTCGTAGCCTCTCTCCCTTGCACTGCCGCATCCACTTCTACACCACGCAACACTGATTTGCGTTGTACTTTCCCCCTCTGCAAACAAAGAGTGTCAGCCCCCTTTGCCTCAAATTGCTTTTTTATTAGATTGGGATCTTCCACGTGTAAGTTGTCTCATAAATAGTTGCATTCCCCCGGCCGGCAGCGGCTGCAGGAGAGCAACAGCAACACCGCCACACAACTCGGGACCACTGGGGAGGGGCTCACAAGTAGAGGGCCCTCGCATAACATTCTTCTTTGTAGGTCGCTATCCTATAGGAGGTCTTCTGTTTCTTGCGCGTAGTGTTTTCCGTCAAAGTTAACCTTATCCGCTCTTTATGCTGTTCCAGAGTTATTTTGTTCTTCATCGTGCCACTAGTTCCGCCTTTTATCTTTTCTTATCTTGAGTGTCGCTCTTCCTGCACCGTTTTAATGTCTTTGTGAAGAAGATTGGTTGGAGCTCCCCCTTTTATGCCATATTCTTTCTTCTTATACATTTTGTTGTGCTTTCCCCTTTCGTTCTCGTCCTTCTGGTACATACTTTCATTGTCTTCCTCCTTTATTGAGAATTGCAATTGCTCGCCTTGTTGTTAAAAGTGTACCGTACGAGTTTTCTAGTTTATTTTCCTGTGGAGCTCTTTTCGTTGTTTCTCCCTGTCTCACCATCTTTCTGTGTCGTTCAGCGTTACAGTTCCTTTGTTAGTTTGCGCGCTAACAATCTCGCAGCGGTCTATCAGGACACCACCCTCATTATGTTTTCCCTGAGATTCACCCAATTTTGTTTTTTTAAACTTCAGTTCCCGTCCTTCTGCTTGCAAAGCGTGGCGTCACAGCAAATCGCCTGGAGAAGTTTTTTCAATATTTTGGTAAACTTTTCTTTTTTTTGAAGGGTTGAATTCCTTTTCTGCTGGTGAAGGCCATGCGGTGCTGTTGCTCGTCTTCCACTACCTTCTAGCGGGTCGCTTTCGAGACTCAAATGGTCCTTTCGCAATTCCATTCTAGATTGACTGGCATTGATTAAGATAAAGATTGAAACTCCAGAAGGTACATGCTCGATCTTTCTCCCTCGTTCCCGTTTTTTCGAGATTGATGCATTCAGTTTTGTTTCAGATGTATCAAGTTATGAATCGTGGTGAATGCGCGCTCGAATGCTGTGTAGCAAGTATACGTGCTTTTCACTGTCAAAGATGGGTTTTTTTTAGAGCCTCATTTAGTGTTTTCATCGTATCAGATTTCGATGACTTGGCCCTTTGACGTTCCGCTTCTGAAAAGCTGAATCTTTTTATGATTATACTAGTTCACATTTTTGGTGACTGTACATGAAGAACCTTACGACATCATATGCGATTCAACACGTTATTTTAAGGTATTGGATCCATCCACATTATAGTCACGCAGGGAAAATTCAAACTCTTTATACGGATTTGTATCTCATTTTTTTTGTCTGGAAGTACTTTTTTATAACATTCGATACAGGAAAATGTACTGGTTTTGCCGCTTTCCTGATTTCCGCAAGCATCCGGCATTTCGTTTCCGGCCTCCCTAACAATCATAGGGCACGTCGATTAGCGTGTAAAATTATTTGACCTATCGCATTTGAATATGTATATCTATGCACTTGCAGCATTTAGAAGTGGCATATGTGTTTCACATGGAAAAGACAAAAGTGACCTATTTGCATATACATGCATGTATATATATTTGGTCATACGAGGATTCGCGGAATTGTCTAAAACTTTAAGGTGTGTAGGTCTTGCAATATAGCTTTTTTTTCAGGGAAAAGAAAAGTGCAGCTAACTGTGTAATGTCATTTATTCTTAGTATGCCGCCCTTATCGATGATGTTCTGGCTTGATTCAAGTTACTCAAACGAGTTGAATTTTAGCTGTGCTGTGTATTGTCATGATGTGTGTAAGCTGAGTGTTTGTTTATGTGAGTTCTTCTATAAGGACCAGTTGTGCTCATTACATAACTTTGTATGGGATCAACAAGCCTTGCCAATATGGCATTTCGCTCTTATGTATTCTGTCGCACAGAAATTCCTACAGTGGATTTATAGGCATTGGTATGGTCTTTTCAGATTACTTGCACTTTTAAGCTGATATCTGGTGTCGAAGTTCCTCTGCGCATTTTAACTAAAAGGCTGCTGATAATATTCAATAAGGGCGCGATTCCTACACACTAAGTGAGTAATTCATCATCCGTAAATTATTGTTTTAGAGGCGAGATACAGGCATACATCATTCTTTCCATTTTGTGTCTATTCAATGACATTTTTCCCCTGAAGTGTATAGGATAGAACTGTGCGGAACTTTTAACGGTCCTCGATCTATGTATAGTCGCTGGTATATGAGTCATGAGCTGTTTCGCTTGAAAGTGGGGTCGGTCTGGAGACAGGGCTACCACAATTCGAAACTTTACGTCACCCACGAGCTTTTTCCAAGTTTTCTTGCTAATCAATGAAAAACATATATGATACGGCGCTTGACGACGTAGCGGCGCGAGAGTATGCATGCGTGGACTTGATCGCAGTTTTTTGTGTGAGCATTTTGAAAAGGCTCTTCTATCAGTCTTGGCAGGTTTAGTTACCCTTCAGCGATGTATAACCGTTTTCCACGCGTGGCTGTCACGATCTGAAGATTTCCAGTCAAAAGTAGTAGTAGTTCGGTTCAACTTAATGACAATATACTGCTTGTTCAAACACTTTGCTACCTGTGCTGAGCAGATATGTTCTCTTTTTTTGTATCATGCTGCAGTCGAAAAATTATTTGCAAGAAGATAGGTGAGGAAAGATTGAGTTTGAGTGCCACTTTCTTTTCTGCTCGGCAGCTTGTACAGCAGCAACAGAAGTTGCAGCAGCAAAAACCACGTTCTTATTGAATACTTCTTTGCGGAATTGTTGCTGCAAAAATGCTTGCGCTTGCTGCGTAGCTTTGTTTTCAATAAACGACAGATCCCTTTCACTCACAAAGCCGCGGCAGCAGAGATCAGCAGCAAGGACGAGCAGCGTCACAGAAAACACACAACGTCAGCACACAGTGTAGTATTCTTAGGAAAGTTTTGAATGAGTAGTGGCAAAAAAGAGTAGCGGCAGTAGCGAGTCAGCAGCAGCTGCAGCAGGGTTGTTGTATCTCCTCTTTGGGCGTGAAGTTTTTTCATTCAAGTACCACGGTATATGTGTGTGTGTCACCCTTTTTCAAGCAAACACACTTTTCCAATACATATCTGCCGTCAGTGCTGCTGCAGCAGCACACAATGTTTCGATACTGTGTACACACAGAGGGAGATGTTGAATGCGGCAACAGCAGTGCAACAAGCAGTTGTTGAGTTTTATTCTAACACCTTTTTCTTCATAAACGACAAAACTTTCGTTTCAAGGACCTTTTCACTCCCTTTTGCACTTTTCTCCACGCTTCCAAATCATGTTTTCAATTTTTCACGGAGGACGGTGTATTTTTTCTGGCATATGGAGAGTAGGGTGGTGTTGTATCGAGTAATTTTACATGCAGGTGTTGATGCAATTTCTGCTTCTCTTGAAGTGAAAATAGAGATCTTCTTAGCAGCAGCAGTAACAGATTGAGGGGCAATTCAGAGCGGCAGCATATTTCGGGTTTTACAACAAAATTTGTCAAAGGCACTTTTCGCCGCTGTACGCTGCTACAGTTTCTGCTTTTCGTTGTTCTTTCTGCTGATGCAACTGCTGTTTTCTTCAGTTAACTTTTGAAAAAGCTTTGGGTGTCGATGATGTTTTGCTGCTACTAGTTTGACCAGAAATTTGTATGAAGGAAGCCGCGGTGAATAGCAGCAGCTTTGTGGCTGTCTGCATGGAAATTTAGAAAAACAAACGTGTCAAGTCTTATTTTCACTTGGTTCCTTCAGCTGAGAAAAAGGAGGTGCTTACAAATATATGTGCGTCCATATACTTGTGTGTATCTGTGTTTTTGCAAAGAGTACAAAAAGAGTAGCTGAGCAGTTGCATCATCAGAGTGCCACTTGTGAAATCAAGCGAATTGGAAATAATATATATATAATATATATATATATATATATATATATATGGCTGCTTCAAATTGTTTTATGCTGTCTGTTCTCACATGTTTCGAGACCAACAAAAAATTACATACATTCTACTGACCATGGAAGACTACTTTTTCCCCATCACGTAATATTGTACATATATATATATGCAAATGTTTATACGTCTGTACCTAATTCTTGTTTCGCCGATGACTATGTATATGTTTACGCAGGTGTTCTTGCCGTACGTACGCTTTTTCACATGTGTCTGTGTTTTCACCTCTTCTTTTTAAGAGATCTAGACATCTTTACACGTGCAGCGGTTGAGATAGTTTTCTATTCTAGAAAATTGCCTTTTTTTCACACTTTTTCCAGCGATTTTCACACAGGTACTTAATACGCTACGCATCTGTTGGTGCGGTTACTTCTCCGACGCTGCTGTTTACATATATGTAATGTACACGCATAAAATTGTTTGACTCTAATCTCTGAGTAACCCGATTACGGCTTCACTTTAGGGTCATTGCTTCTGCTGGTGAGTAGTTGGTTGCTTATGATCATGAATCTGTCGCTCTTGCTTGCTCCGCCCTATACTCCAATTGCTAAATCCGTGTATCTTCAACCTCTTTTTCCTCTGCTGCTCATGCTGCACGCCGCGCAGCTGTCTGTTTTGCTCAACTTTGGTGCAATATGCATTCGTCCATAGTCTTACACACATATACAGCGGCGTCTATGGCTGCGTAGGAGTCAGTATGGGTTCACCAGACTGTATGGCTTCCACTCCTTGATCATATACGTATGTATTAACCTTCAATATGTATATATATATATGTATATATGTATGATTTGTGCGGCTGGCTGCAGCTGGGTAGTCCTGCTGTTCTTTCTCTCGTCCGACTTCGCGTGATGTGTGTCCCCATATTTCATCCCGGATTTTGGTGCATGCGATTGCCGCTGTTGCTTATCGAAACGTCGTTGACAGTGCTGTCTGTGGAGATATGCTGCACTGCCGCTGATTCACTTGCTGATTTGCTGCTGGAAGGGGTTCGTGGATTGCTTGCCGCTGCTTCCATTCACTTGCTGTTGTTTCGGTTGAGGACTGTGTTGTATTGCTGGTAAAACTGCTCTTTAGACAGGTGTTGGATTTTGGACTCATTGCTGGTGTGGTGGCATCTGGTGTGCGATTTAGTGATTAGAGCCGCTGTTTCTGTGTTGTGGTTGAAAACTCGGATTGCTGCTGTGGCTTGTGAACGCAGCGTTCGTCGTTTTGCTGCTACCGAAAGTTGTGTCTGCTACTGGGGGGTGTAATACTTGCTTGGTGCTGCTACTACTGCTGCTTGCGTGGCCTGCTGACTAGCTTTGCTGTTATGGTTGTGTTGTTTTTTTGCCCGTTTGCAGTGCTCTTTAGAAGCTGTTGTTACTATATATATATATATATATATATATGTGAGAGGCTTCTTCTGTTGTTGCGACTGCTGTGATGTCGTCTTCTCTCCTCTTTTCCCTTTCAGTCATATGATGTGGAATGCTGCTGTTGCTGCTGCTGCTGCAGGCTTGACAATCTTGTGTGTTTGTATCGCGCTAGTCTGTATTTGATGGCTGATCATCTACCTGTAATTCTGAATTCTTAGCAAGTGCGTCGTTCTCTTTCCTGTGCCTGCTGAAACTGCTCTCACCGCTTTTGGATTTCTTTAGTATGGGGCGTTGCACGTCTCCCGTCTCTCTGCTCTTTCTTTGCTGCTGCTGGTGCTGCAATTTTGAATTTGGTGTACATCCTGCTGTAATGTGGCCACTCATTCAGAGCTCCTGCTTTTCTTTTTTTCACTTTTTTCCTCTTTTCGTTGCGCGAATTCCAAGCACTGTTGCTCCCAGAAGGTGTGCGGCGTTTGTGTTGTTCTCAAAAAACGGTTTCTGGTGGTGAATTTTTGTTGCTTTGTTCTTATGTGTCGAAGCGAGTACGTGCAGTGCCTTCCCTTCAAATGCGCTTCCTCTCTCTAAAAAACTGCTTCTGCTGTTGCTGAGTAGTAGTTGTGTCACATGTGCGTAAGTGTTGTATGTGTGTGTGCATTGTGTGTAGTTTAAGTATTTTTGTATGTATATGTATGTGTGTGCATTGTTTTTGTGTCATCACATGTGTCTATCTTCTATGTGTGTATGTGTTTGCATTGTTTTGATGCCACATGTCTCTATATGTGTGTATGTGTGGCTCAACAGCAGTGCTTATTTTTTTTGTTGCTGTGCATGCACGTTGCAGCTGACACGTGTGTTTTTGGTGTGTGATATTCTGCCTTATCCATTCTATCTATATAGGGACCGGTGACTTTTTTTGGTGAGGAGAAGAAGAAAGAAGAGCAGCCAGCCTCTGCAGAAGAAGACGCAGTTTTTTCAGTGGAAGGAGGAGCGCCGACTGTAGACACAGGAGGAGACGTAGTTGCAGCAGCAGCAGCAGCAGTAGACACCACAGAAGAGAACAGGGCTGAAGCGGAGAGTCTTCTTTTTGGTGGCGCCTACGCAGAGAATGGTGAACCGCACCTTGAGTTGACGGAGGATGAGGCTTCTGCAGTGGGAGTGGCCGAAGGCTTCAATGAGGGAAAAAGAAGACGAACCCCACTGCCGCAGCAGCAGTCTCAGCTTTCTTCTTCAAAAGAAAGAGAAGAAGGGGGAGGTGAGGGGCAGCTGAGGAACGGAGAGGAAGACCGGGACTTGGTTGCAGTAGTAAAAGGAAAAGGAAGAGGAGGCGGTGGAGAGCAGAGCGAGGCTTTACGAGCTCAGGACAAACAGGAGGAGGAGGAGGTGTCTGTGGAGGAGAAGAAAGAGAACTGCTGGTGGACTGAGGCGGCGACGGCAAAGCAGCAGCCAGAGAGAAGTAGGCAAGGCCCTTCTTCCCTCGAAGCCGTCGACGCTGAGTCGTTGGTCTCCCCTTCGTGCTCTTCCGTCACTGACAGTCACTTATACCCCCACCCAAAACTCTCCGCAACAAACACCGCCAACAGCCACAGCCGTAGCTTCCCCAACGCACCCCACACACCTTTCTTTTTCGACGGGGAGTTGGAGGCTAAAAAGACAGCACCAGCACCAGGAGCCTCAACTGTTGGGTTTTTGCAGGGCCCCCCCCCCAGTGCGGAGCAATCTGCAGCAGTAGACGTGCGGATGATGTCGGCTGAAACAGCGAGTGCAGAGATGGCTGAAGCAACTGAAGCCGCACTCCTCGGCTCCAGTGCGGCTGGGGAAAGAGAGAAGGGAACAGGCGAAACTGACGACTCGCCTCCGCCTTCGCAGCACTTGTCGCAGCACAGTGATGAGGACCCCAACCACAACGAACTGCAGAAGCCTGCGACGCTTCTCTTCGAAGAAGACGACGAGCCCAACAGTGCAGCCACTGCTGCGGAAGAAGGAGGAGGCGCCACTGGTGCCGTCACTGACGCTGATGGAGGAGGGGAAGGAGCAGGTGGTAGTAATAATAGTAGTAGTAGTAGTGTTAGTGGGGAGACTTCTGAAGACGCCGTGTCTTACTTCGAGGACGGAGCAGACTCAGCGCCACCCGAGTCCTCGACTGAGGAGGCTTTTCTGTTGGTGCACTCGCAGCAGGCTTTGGCGCAACAACCACGCAACAGACAAGCAGCAGGAAAGACGCAGCAGTCGCAGCCACCAGAACAGCAACTGCAGGTAGAAGGAGGAGAAGAAGAAGGCGTCGTGGTGAGGGGCCTGGTGGAGGCCGAGGAGTTCTTCGAGGAGGAGAAGGAGGAGCAGGAGGAGCAGGAGGAGGACTTTGTGGGGGAGGAGGATTTGAGTCTGCAAGAGCAGCAGCTTTCTCCACAGCGCAGCAGCAGTGAGGGGGAGCGGCGACCTGCGAAGCCGCCACCGCAGCAGCACAGCGCTGCTGCTGGTGGTGGAGGTGAGCAGACAGTGCAGACGCAGCTTGAGTACTTTTTGGGGGAAGAGGGCGAAGAAGAAGAAGCCGCAGGGGGACCCTACAAGTTCGAGGAAGACGAGAAGGGGCACTTCCAGGAGGGCAGGTACGAGGACTTCTTTGCGCCAGAAGATGAGCGAGAGTTTGCCGCTGCCTCTCGCGCTGCTGCCTCCTCTCGTTTCTCCAGTCAAACTCACATAAACAATTATAGTAATAGCAATAGTAGTACTTGTAATAGTAGTAGTAGTTCTCGTAGTAGTAGTTGTAGTGATAATAGTAGTAGTAGTAACAGTAGCCAGTCCCCCACGGCAGGTGGTGCAGCAGGGACTCTTCCTCCTCTTCGACGAGAGCGCGCAGGAGCAGTCGTCGTCACCACCGCGACCGCGACCGCGACCCCCCAGGCGCCCACCCCCACGGGCACCGCGACGACCGTGAGGAGGGGGCGGCGCAGTGGCGGTCGGAACCACAAGCGCGCTGCCGACAAGGGCAGTGACGACGAGGAGGAGTCCACAGCGGAGGAAGCGGAAGCAATGGTGTCGGCAGTGGCGGCAGTGGAAGCAGAAGGGCCACCTAGTGGGGTAGTCGTTGGTGGTGGAGGAGCAGGCGAAGCAGAGGCGACAGAGGAAGGAGAAGAAGAAGACTCTGCAGCAGCTTTGGAAGAGCGGAAACAGGCGGCTTTCGCGGTCGTTGCTGAGCTGTGTCAGCCAGACAGCGACGAGGAAGGAGAAATCAGTGAAGACGAGTTGCCCTTCATGCGAGTGGAGACCACGCAGCAGCAGCAACAAGCCTGCAGAGCGATTCGCTTCATCAACTTGCCACCCACGATCTCGCAGTTCGCGCTGCAGCAGGCTCTCGAGAAAGTGGGCTCAGTCGAGCAGGTGGTGGGCGCCAAGCGCAGCAGCAGCAGCAGCAGCTTGTCGAGTGCAGTCGCTACAGCAGCAGCAGCAGAAGGATCAGAGGGAGCAGGAGGAGGAGGGGGAGGCGGGAACTGGGGGGGTTGGGTTGTGCGTTTTAGACACGTGGAAGATGCAGTGGTGGTGAAGGAAGCAATAGACGGCCGTGTGTTGGGCAAGAGTCCCGTGCAGGTCCTCTTCTATCCCGAAGCACTCCCAGTAGCAGCTGGCGCTGGCGCTGGTGCTTTGCGGGGTCGGACGCAGCAGTTGTTTGGGGCAGGCGAGGTGGACCCAAACGCCGCGACCGCAGGGGGGGTCGGCGGCGACGACAGCTGCGGCTTAGCAGCAGGTGGTGAGTACGGCAGCAGCACCGGAGGAGAAGCAGGCCGGTTGTTGCAACAACAGCAACAGCAGGAAGGGCTTTTGCAGGGAGGGTGCTCACTGCTTCGCGGGGGGAGCAGTGGTGCAGGAGGAGGGATCAGCAGTCGCAGCAACAGTCGTTTGCATGCAGGCACTGCAGCAGGAGGCCTCAGCAGCAGCGCTTCGGCAGGCAGTGGCAGCAACAACGCCAGCAGTGTGAATGTGGGAGAGGGAGGGGGGGCAGCCGATGCTGCTCAGAACACGTGTCGCCTGCTGTTGACAGCAGGAGGCACAGTGAAAGGAGGAGGAGGAGGAGGAGCTCCGCCGCCTCCACGATACAACAGCAACAACCCGCCCCCTGCGCCCCACCCCCCGCATTTGCACGCGTTGCTGCTGAGCAGCAACAACAGCAGCAACGCAAGCCCAAGCCAACTGCTGCAGCAGCAACAAAGCAGCAACTTCCGAACCCCTCCCAACAACGCAGGCGGCGCTGGAGGAGGACCTGCACTGGCAGCTGCAGCAGCACACTCACACACAGCAGCGAAGAAAAACATGCAGTCTCCACCTCCGCTTCCACCGCCTCCCAACAACGTAGGCGTCGTGGTCGTGGGCGCCCTCACAACCACCACCACCTCCACCAGCACCACTCCCACGACGTCTCTGCTGGGAAGCGGAGGAGGAGCAGGAGGAGGCACACCAGCAGCAGCAGGAGGAGGGGCAGGAGCAGGAGGAGGGCCTTATCACGCGCTGCAACAGCAACACGTGGTGCCTCCACCGCATGCATTGCCTCCTCCGCGCGGACAACAACAGCCTCCACCACATCTGCACCCGCAAGGCCCCTCGCCTCCACCAATGATGTACCACCACCACCACCCCCACTACCCCCACCACCTTGCGGCCAGTGCAGCACCAACGACCCCAGGAGCGCCGCGACACTATCCAGCCCCAGTCAGAGGCATGCATCAACATCCAGCAACAGTCGCAGCAGCTACCACAGCACTTGGAGGTGGCGGCGGCCCTGCACTTGTTGCTGCTGAAAGGCCTCCGCCCCCACCGCCTCCACTTACCGCAGCAAACGCAGCAGGCGCTCCACTGTATCCGCCTCCACCCCCGCCTTCAGGAGGAGGAGGAGGAGGCGCAGGAGTAGTGGGCGTGGTGCCAGGAGGCGCAGCAGCTGCCGTTTCCACTGCCACTCGAACAGGCGGGGGAGGCCTCTTCGGCTTCGCTCCTCCTCCTAGTAATACTAGTGGTAGCAATGTTGGTGCTGGTGCTGTTGGTGTTGTGGGTGGTGCTTCTTCTTCTGGAAAAGCCGTGTTGTTGCGGCCTCGTCCTGACGCTGCTGCAGGCACAGCAGGACTGGTTGCAGGCGGGGGAAGTGGCTGCAGCAGCAGCAGCAGTAGTAATAGTAGTAGTACTACTGGTGGTGGTGGGCGAGTGGGTGTGGGGTTTGTGGTGGGGGAGCAGCACCAGCAGCAACTGTGGAAGCGGAGAGGAGGAGAACTGGGTGGAGTGGAGGTGGTGGACGAGAAAGGGGGGGCGCCGGAGTTTGGGAGTGGAGTTGAGCAGCAGGACTTGCTCGAGGAAGCCAGCTTGATGCAGCAACAACAGCCTACGACGGGGTTGAAAAAGGGCGAAAGAAGCGGAGCAGGCGAAGAAGCTTTTCTCCTAGTCAGGAAGAAGGAGGAGGAGCGGCAGATGAGTCGACCGCTCGCGGACGTGGGCGCTGCCAACTACGCTCTTTTTGCTGCGGATTTGGACCACAGTGCAGCCGCAGCACACAACAACAACAAAAACAGCCAGCACGCAGCAGTAGCAGCAGCGACAGCCAGTGCAGGAAGTCCTTTCTCTGCGGATTCGCTCGAAAAAGGAGCGCTTCCTCCACATCCTCTTCTTTCGGGAACTAGCTCGACTGACCAGAAAGAGGCCACTGCCGCTGCTCCCTTGCATGCAGACGGACGTCGTCGTCGGCTCGTAGCTGCGGCAGGCCTCGTGCAGCAACCTGAAAACCTCAAAGGCAGACTAGCTGCTTCTTCACTGCATGCAATGCAGCCACAGCCACAACAACAGCAGCCGCCTGTGGGGGGGGGCCCAGTCGTCGTCAAGGCAGGCGGAGGTGTCGGCGGCGCACTCGGTGGAAGAGAGAGAATCACTGCCGAACAGCGCATGCGCGAGCCGGTGTCTTACTGGAGTGAAAACATGACGATTTACGAGCAAATGGACGACTACCGTGCTTTGTGGAAGCGCTTCGGATACACCAACAGGTATTTTGCCACCTTTTTCTCAACGAGTGCGGGCAGCAGCTCAAAATGCGCCTGTTTATGGCGGGTGGTGGTGGTGTGGTTGTCGTGGATCTCTCTCTTATGTGTGTTTGTTGTTGTAGTGGAGTGGAAAAGGGATTTGTTGTTTGAGGCTGCATATTTTACCACTCGTATATGTGTCTGCGGTTTTACCGCTCCGCAAATGTGTGGAGGATGGTGCTGGTGTCGTGTGTGAGTGTCGTCGTATTTGTGTGGTGTCGGCTTTTTTTTCTCTACAGTGTAGACATGGCTGTGAAAAAAAAGGGTGTGTGAGGTGGTGAGTTTTGGTGTTTGTGGGTGGGTGGTTTGCAACAAAACAGAGCACGCGAAAAGTTGAAGGCGCTGTCGCAGTTTTTTGTGATGTTCCTTTTGTACATTTTCTGATGCTGTTTTTGTTCGTTTGCGCGGAATTGAACGAACAATGAGTGGCGACTGCACTGAATGAATAGATACAGATATCTGACGCATCTTTTTGCGGCCACTTCTGCAGCTGTTGCGAAGAAAATTATGGTGGAAATGGTGATGACGGCACTGTGTCGTGTGAAGGCTGGGGCGGTCTGTCGACTGCGCAGTTGTTGTCAGTCCTGAAAAATTGATTTTCTACTCAGAATGGACAAGGCTTCCTTTTGTCTGTGGTGGTGTGTGTGTGTTTGGTCGCTTGCAGATATGTGCTGCTGTCAAACATCCCAGAAGATCTTTTGAAGGAAGAAAAAATGCATGCGTGGCTGCTAGAGACAACCAGCGAGCCCGACTGCGACGTGGAGTTCATTCCTCCGCTTTCTTCCGTGGCTGCTGCGAAGAAACGCTCATGTCGTGAGGGTGGTGGGGCTGTCTCGAGGACAGCGGGGGGTGTACAGACAGCCGAGAAAAGAGGAGGCGGCGAAGAAGAGAAAGCCGAAGAGCTGCAGCGGCTGCAACAGGAAGAAGAAGAAGGGCCGGCAAGGAGCGGCAGCGAAGTCGTCGCTGCAGAAGGAGAGAAGCGGCTCAGTTCTGAGGATGAACAAAAGCAGGTGCATGCAGAAGAAGTCGACTCAAAACCCGCAGCAGAAGCCACTGGAGACGAGGAAGGCAAGGAGGCAGGCAGCAAAGAAGGAGCAGAATCTGAGGCGACTTGCACAGGCTCAGCGCAGCAGCAGGGTGCAGAAGAAGCAGGCTCTGAGACTGCTGCTGAGACTGGTGGCAGCAGCAGTGAAGACAAAAGTGGGCCTACTGCAGCAGAACCGATAGGCAAAAAAGTCGTCGTCGCTGACAGCTCCAATAAAGGCGAAGATGGGACTGCTTTTTCCCCCACTTCGAGCGAAAACCCCAAAGAAGCAACAGCGCAAGCTGCAGATCCGTCTCCACCAACGCAGAAACCAGCAGCAGCTGGTGATGTGGCTGGTGGGGCAGTAGTGCAGCAGTCGGTCGTGGAAAAGGGGGACAAAGAAGAGGAGAAAACTTCAGTTAAGACAGTGGGAGAAAACGACCAGATTTTCGTGCACTTGACTTATCGAACGAAGAAGGCTTGCATGGCTGCTCAGAAGAAGTTGGAG
>NW_028293010.1:0-1000 GCF_964252035.2 Podarcis erhardii | reverse complement strand
GCATATTAACATTGAATTTGTGCGCCGTCTAGTTAAAACAAACTTACGCCTAGACTTCTTGAAATAATAAATATGCAGATGATACATAATTCTGTTACACTTGTAACGCATATAAAGAAATAGAGTTTCAGTGTATGCGTTAGTGGTGCTTCGATTGTGAAGACAGTTGTGCTGTCTAATTTGGATATTCTGGCTCGCCTATGGATATATGTCTCGTCTTAACTATACATAAAGTGCTGGGGAAGTTGAGGAAAAGTCGGGCTGCAATGATGGACTGTATGTATCCAGCAAGGTTCGGTAAGTCCACAAAATCAGATGACTTTCAACAATGAATGAATTTTGAATACGACAAAATTTTTTGCTTGCGGGAAGAGCGCCATCAACGCCGTATTGAACCAGTGAAGACATGCCACACATGTATGTACGGATACCTTCAGACTGAGTATCAGGACTAACTGCATTACACACACATACAGACATAAGGTTGAACGCAATTGGATGCGTTCATGTCATCTGCAAACTTGCCATCTCAGCTTATGACTTTGATATTGAGTGAAGGGGGTAAATGAATCAGTTTTTTTATCCATCCAGAAACATCACTTGGATATAGTTGGCGCTCATAATCGCACTTTTCTTTATGTGTGTAAACGATTAAAGATGATTCTACGTATATATATACTTAATACATGCTCAAGTTGCATGTACGATCAGATGCATATATGTGAGTAACATATATATATATAAATACATATATATGTATATGCGGGCTTTTACTTCCCTAGATTGATTAGCATGTCATCCAGTACAAATTTACGTAATTTACTGCCCCATCCATGCTGAAGTATATATATATATATATATATGCATTTCAGCATCATGGGATGGTCGCGAATGTGATATCACCGTAAAATCTCGTCAATGGACTCTCCTGCTTGTTCAGGATCCGGAACAATTTCCGCACCAACCCTTGTATTTTTAGCAGTGTTCGAGACATTTGGAA
>NW_028293011.1:0-24000 GCF_964252035.2 Podarcis erhardii | reverse complement strand
GTAGAAATTATACTGGAGGTCGAAAGGCTCGACATGTCGGTAAAAGAGGGTCTGGCTGCATTGTTTCTGGTTGTGCAGCATATGCAGACTAGTTGAAAAGCAAGTAGCTCTACGAATGCATTAAGATATGGGCACAAATAGACACACATAGGAATCTCGTAATGGGACACTAGATTGGAAATCATATTATTAGTAGAAACTATCCGCTACGTTTGTCTAGGGAGGTACATATGAGACTGATGTTGCGATATGTACCTACGTTCCGGTCGTGTAGTTCTCCTGCAAAAGGCGTGATAGCTTTGTCAACCGTTGCAAGCGCGGATCTTCAATCATTCAACGCCGAGGCTACCCACCAGTGTCAACTTACGATCGCATTCAAAGATTTTATATGGAGCAGAAACTAGAGCGATTGCTTGAATGCTTTGTGTACTTGCTCAGTGAAAATTTCTGTTTTGTCTCCATAACTGACTTAATGTGTGATCTTATACGCAAATTCTTTGCAAGCATCACCGCGCAAGTACCCTCGATGATGCCTATATACGTTATATAAACCTCTACAACACGTCTAACCCTTTCGCGGGCTTCAGTATCTTTGACCATCTTCTGCATCGAGGTGACTTTTCCTGGTACTTCTCTTACACCATGTAAATCAACCTCAGCTACTGTTGTACGCGAACTCTTTCGTGATTACAATGTGCTCGATTGCAGCAAGCTTAAGTTGGTTTATTACTTTGTAATGCTTGGTACCCTGTTGAAATTAGGGCTTTAAGTACTTGAATTGAGACATGTGCAGAAACGTTTATGCCCTTCCATGTTGCTTGCTGTCTTGAATATCAGGTTTATACTTGTATTCTGGCGTAAACAAGGCTGTGTTTTTTTTCGTCCCGCATTAGTGGATGCGCCGCAAGAAAAAAGCGCAGCCGAGTATATCATCAGCGCTTTCCTTGCCCCTGAATATTAGCTATAAAGGGCTCTATGCACAACCTCTCACAAATATATATATGAAATTGCCGGCAACTGTTTTTCGTCCGTTCACATCATTCGCATGCTGCAGCCAAACTCGTCCTTCCTATCAGCTCTTCCCTTTCCTGTTCGTTATGCCTTGTGGAACTCAAGCTTGATACGCAAAATGCTCCGTCCGAAAGCGCAAGTCTGATTTTGCGGGTCGGAAAAACGCACACTCTCTCCGATGTCACTGGCAGAATTAGTGTCAGTTCCGCCTACGCACCAAATATGGTTTGGATATCTCATGTACACCTGTGCGTTTAGCGGCTGAGTCTTTTTTTGTGTATATTCCATCAGTGCTACATTATTTTGTATTCTTACAGACACCATCTCGCTTTCGACTTTGCACTCCGTAATATTTCACTCGGAAGAATCCTATGCTATTATTCATCCCACGACGCTTCTTTCAATTCGTTGAATTTACATATATGGTGAGCGTTGCAAAAGAGTTCTGAAACGTAATTCTAGTGTCAGTGGACCCTGACTGAGACTGCGTTTACGCACTAATTTCAGACGCCCTGGGACTGGCTAAGCTTCAAAGAAGATGAACTAGATGAGGAAACAGCGCTGGCGGACGCCATCATCCATGGCACAAAGGAGAAGAAGGTGCCACGCTTGAGAACTGGTCCGTCGCTGTTCCACTTATGAATAATTTTAAAGAGAAGCCGTAGCGCCATACTATCACACAGAGAGAAGCAATGAAACGTGCATGCATCTTACTGCCACTATATATAGTATGACATGCTTACATCTGACTTTCAAGTACTATATGAATTCATGCGTAAATGCGGAAATGTAGGCGTCTTTACCATTTCCTACAATATATGATAGTGTGACCATATGGATTTTTTCGGTGAAATTTTCGACCATTTGTACCTTGGAATGTGCCCGTAAACTCTTGGTAGTCGTACCTGTGAGCATGATAATATCTTACTGATTTGACGTAGAGTACGTCCATGCTAATGGCGCTGTGTTCACGTGAGCTGTAGTATGCAGAGCTGAATACGTTTCCAGTATCACACCTAGTTTCCCCACACGAGCTGCCACGTGATCTCTCTCGTCAATGTTCTTGCTGCTGTCACAATCTGCGTCGACCTATTTTTGGCTACGACTCTCTCTATGCAGCGAATATGACTGTTCGGTAAGTGTAAACATGCTCTCATGTCACGTATTGAAAAATTATATTTATGTATCATTGCACGTTCGTTTTCACTCTACCCAGTTCATGGTATACGACAGCACAGGGAAAACTTCAGTTTCAATCAACAATACAAAAAAGTTTGGAATATCACGCAACTACCTTGTGGAGGCATAGCTTTACAGTGCCCTCTCAACTTGATTCAACTCACATCCCTCAGCTCACGAAGATGCAACCTTTAATATAAGAGAACTGTGCCGACCTAGTGATCGAGCTCACGTTCTAACTTTTCGTAGATTCGGAATTTTGTGTATCTCCGTATTATCTAGAATTACGAATTGTTGCCATATCGGTGCAGGGGAGAAATTTCAATGCATCTCGATTTCCCAAAATAGCGGAAAATCCACGTACCTTTTCGACATTGTGGAGGGTTTGCCTACAGTTCGACAGCGCATCTCCGCCAACTTTGACAAAATATGTCAAAGAAGTTCTTTGGATTCCTTCATTAGTGTGAACCACATGCATTACACAAGTTTAGGGCGCAGAGCACATCCTGCACCTACATTCACTTGGTCTTCCACTTGCCACAGATTATCAACCCAGTTACTTGCTGATTGAGTGTCAGTGCGCGCCAAAAGAGTTCTACAAGTGCGTGAGTGGCGGGCTAGCAACACTACTGCTTGCCCTTGCATCGAAGAGTAGGCAGAATTTGGTATAGCTGTTGCTAGTTTTGATCTCTGCTCAAATTCCATTGAAACATTTAGGGTATTTTCGATCATACACCACAGCCTACTGATATATACACTTCGTTATTGACGCTTTATTTTGCAATTTGTATTTCTGGACAGCTGTGGACTCTTTGGTAGAAGCGATAGAAGACGAGCAGGTGAAGCAGCTTGCAAAAAATCCGCGGCACTACCAGGCGCTGCGTAAGCGGTTGCAAACGAAACGCGAAGAAGAAAAGGAACAAAAAGCTACCATTCCCCATACTTTACTGAACTTGCCCGTCAAGGGGTAGAGTACTGGCGTCAACAAACGGAGGCGGGGAAGCACAAGTCGAGTAATCTTTCGCAAGATAGAAGTAAACTGGCTGGCAAACTCGCAACACTTGCTGAGCGGCGGCGGCAGAAGAACAAGCTAATGCTCTGGAAACAGAATCAAACGTACCAGTTGCCTGAGGATCATCCTCAGATAGAAGAGCTGCTCTCGAGTATTTCAAAGGAAGACCAGGATCTTGAATTGGGACTACACGATGACATGGAAACCGAAATTGACTTCTGGGGCCCCGAGTCGGCCGATGAACCTTCGGGAATAATAGTAGAGTCAAAGAAGCAGTCTGATGCGGAAGAATCCAGCTAACCAAAGACATTTGAAACTGCACCTCACGTAAAGATTGTATAAAGGGTATGAAGGGTGCACAAATTGGTGTGACGAGGCACGGGAAGGACTGCTGCTCGTAGAACGTTTTGGAATTCATCCCGTCCAGATGCGATAGGTTAATCTGTAACTAAGACATGCGATGCGACAGTCTACCATGTTTCGTCATAAATATATATATAGATGTATATATATAATATTTGTATATATATTTATATATATAAGTATCTATCTATTTGCAAATAGTCAAGAAGTTTATGTAGTAAGGCGAATTAGTATATAGGTATATATAGAGTACTCTTCTTATCAAAGCGTTGTTCCGCCGTTTAGTGCACGCATGCATACATGTATATATGTATTATGATGAGTAGTACGTGTATACATACGTGCACTGGTTTCCGTTGTCTAGCGAAGGGCTGTCTTGACCATTCCACATACATGCTTTCCCCACAAGACTAAGTAAGGATGCAGAGTGTTCGTGCTTCCGAAGCGAGAGAGGAAACATCGAATTGGAACGAGATGCGAGCGGTAAATTTTGCAAAGATCAAATACAGATCCACGAAGAATATGAGTGAAAGTCGTACAATATATTTTTACCACGTAATATGAGACGTGGTGTGTCAATCGTTGTGTCATCTATAATTTTCTCATATGAGGAAACAGGGGTGCCTGGTATTTACATGTAACACATAACACTGTGAATTCCACTTCTTTTTCAAATGGAAACAGCTGTTCAATGCAGATGATACCTTAGCTAGCAGCCAAATCCCAGCTAGGGCATTTTGACAAGGAGAGTATCTCAACAAAATTCGGTCGAAGCGCAAGCTTGGTTGTTTATCTTTTGGAAGTGAAGAATCCGCGAGCAAAGACTGCTACGTTATTCTTGTATCAATTCCCGCAGAAACAGTCGAGTTCCTTTATACCTTCACAGCTACAAAGCCAGATTCGAACTCCGCTCATGGACAGCTTTTTTTTGCAGAGAAAACAGCCTCAGTATATATGTAGTGAAGAAGACGCAGCAACTTTATTCTCTCCAATGTAGCTTCACAGCCAAAAAGTTGGATTCGAAATCCGCTCATGGAAAACTTACTTTTGCAGAGCAAACAGCCTCAGTACTTATGTAATGAAGAATACGCAGCAATCTTGCTCTCTCCAATGTAGAGTATCAGCCGAAGATTTAGAAACAGCTTTTTGCATGCAGATACCCATATATACATATATATATATATATATATATATACATGATTAGAAGAGCATTAGTCGCGAGGAAACGGAATGAATTCAAAGATACTATCTACTCTTCAAGGGTGAGCACATAGCGTCTTCTATGAGCAATGCACTACACCTTTTGATATTTCCACATATGGTGCTTGCATTCTCGATCATGCTATGCAGAGGCTTGTAGTATTCAACAACTGCAAGCTTCGCATCATTGTTGAAAATTATATGAAACTCTACCCTAGTCTCGAAAGTGAATCGATAATTGTGAGTGTACCACCAAATCATAGAGTATGAATATATGAGGCAGAAAGAGCAAATACGAAGAAACGTTCACGCTCTAGACGCACGCAGATCTACACAAATTCACACGCAACGGAGTACTACTGCCTTTGATTCTTCTGAGTTTATCCAGCACATTACCGTATGCCCCACACTACCCGTATGGGCATGCAGGCATCTTCATATATACACATACTCTCTATGTATAGATATATAGCATCACAAAGTCTGCCAAAGATCTCATTGTAAACACCGATTCAAGGATCTACGAGTGACCAGATATAGACAAAAGTTTGGTTAGATAACAGATAAGCCCCTCTTGCGGCCTTGAACATGTTGCAGTAGAATGAGGCATGGAAAAAAGACATTTTATTCTGAAAACTATCACATACACTGTATGAGATACTAGGCACAGCATTGTTGCTCTGCTTTTTTATCACTACTTACAGATTGATAAGAACCCTTTTCAGGGAATAAAGGCTTGCAGTTGAAAATTTACATACGTATAGATTTAATTTTTGCAGAAAGGCGCCACTCTTAACTCAAGTTTTTTTTCCGGCGCCCCGATACTGTTAGAACTTCCGCATATACAAGAGTGCAAGGGTATATACATATATATATATATATATATATATATATATATATATATATATATGTATATATACACTGTCCTTTCAGGAATTCACTATTACGTAGTAATGTGTGTACTGCCAAAAAGTCACGATCTCTTTATCTTCAAGTATATAAATATATATATATATATATGTATCGCTAGAATAAGTGGATATGACACACGCTCAAGTACGATGAAAGCAAAACTGAAGACGAGTCTATATTACTATGTACATGTTTGCATCACTGCACTTGATGCGAAGGCAGGTAATAGGAGGCTCAAAATTTTCCGAACAGATGACTCAAAGAGCCGAGACTACAGGAGGTAGGCCTAGCTGCGTACGTGGTTACACATTTGAACAGTGATGTACCTGTATGTCTGTATTTACCAATATTAGTCACTGTGTAAATTTTACGCATGTATCCGTATATAAAAAATAAATATATATACATATATGTATATATGTGTTTGTGATTACGCATATTTTTATGAAGGCAATTAAATTTACATGTAGCTATACGGTGTAACTGGATTATGAATATATATATATATATATATATATATATATATATATATTTTTTCAGCCTCCCACGTGGACTAATTTGTATAGAAATGTACAAAAGTTGAGATCACCCATCTATATCACAATCGCATCTATACGTATATATACATTATATATATATATATATATATATATATATATATATATATAATACGTACATGGGTACTTATACGCACACCTGCGTAGTAGCCCCACGTACGTCGCTTAGATTTTTTCTTTATCAGCTGACTTTTTTTTTTACTGATATTCCATTTCGATGTCAATAAATTCTGCAAAAACTATTGGGCTGCAACAAAAACTTCAGTGAAAAGTCTTTTAATTTGAGACATGAACAACACCAGCATGCACAACATGGACACACACACACACACACACATGAGCACACATGCACACGACCGGTGGTGACAAATGGCCAGATGGGGATGACATCAACGTAAACATGTGCATAAGTAACAGATTAACACGGGGTTTTCTTGCGTCCCTTCCAAATTATAGATCACGTCTAGTACTGTTCTCAATAATTCAAGATGATTAGTCGCTCGTATTTTATTATTATGTTTTGAAAGCGTGGAACGTGAGCAGCCAACCGTATTATAAAACTACCTTGCAGCTGACTTGGGTTGAATCAAAAGCAAGAATTGGTTCAATATTTATTCATTTGAACGACCGGCAAAAACTGGAAGTCCGCAAATAGTATGTTTAATTTTTATCTCCAATCGCGCTAGCCCAGTATGAGGGCAAGTTTTTTTTCTTTATTTCTTTTATATTTTATTCTGACCTGGAAAATCTTATCTTTTTTCAAACAGACCAGCGCTTTGTCTCTTCCACTTTGCAACTTTCAATCTTCCCACTGTCTTCTTTCCTCGCCCACTTCTTCATTTATTCCGTTCACCTCTCCCACTCTTCTGCGGTCTCGCGCAAACAATGTTCATCGTAAGCGGAAGTACAGAGAGAGATTATATATAGATTTGAAGACCACCACTTCAGCACATTCAAAGGAGACTACCAAAGTGCTGTATCGCTAAGGTGGATTTAGTTTCCATCCAATTTTTCTCATTCATTCACTGGGGTATTAGCAGACGATTGCGACTTTTATGTTGCTCAATGTTTATTCGCAACCACACAGCACTAGTATAATTTGCACGATTATATACGTGTGTCTGTATGCGCAGACAAGTAGGCGGGAGCATACATACTTACGTTCTTGTTCAATCACAAAACAAAGCAGAGCATATTCCATACTTGACTTGAACAGATTACGAAAATACTTTCGTCGTTGCAAATATGCTTTTTGCATGCTTCAAGTTGAGGCTAGCTACAAGTTCTTCGTGGTTGGTTCTCCATCTACTATGACACCGCCATTCAACGGATCAGTACTGGTTGAATTTCATATTTGAACAAGGGAAAAAAATCTATTTGTGGAGCAATAGTTTTCACCTTTCTGTACAGGCTCTTCATTGAAAACTGTTTTTCCGGCGCTGCCCCTCTACAAGAAAAAACTTCTTTCCAGAATTTGCAGTCTGAATTGTGGACGCAAACGCATTTATTTTAGTAAGTGGGATCTATTTGCTTGAGGCAGTTCACGCGTTGGCATGAGAGAAGAGACAAAAAAAGTCTTTCAAGCGTTGCATGAAAGTTACAGTTTTTCTTATCGCCGTTTTGTTTTGATAAACCTCGAGATAAAAGAGTTCTTCGCAGTTAGGAAACGCATAAACTTCCCGAAATATGTTGTAGCTAGTGACTCGTATTTTGTGAAAACTGTAAAGATGCTTGCACTCTTCAAAGAAGTGCCGCTGATTTTCTCCTCGTATACTGAAAATGCCAGCTGTACTCAAAAACGGTTTCATGTATACAAACGCCTGCATGGAATCACAGAGTAGCGACTAGAAGCGATGGCATCAAAGTTTGTAAACGCCACACAGTACTATTTCTTTGTGGCAACTCGCGGCTGCTGAAGAAAAGAAACACTTCTACTGCAAGCATTTTCATGATTGCTTTTCCGTGAATAAAGTTGATCTGATTTCGGAAAAGACACTCAGGTGAACTTACGAGGTCTATGTCCATTACTTTTGCAAGGAAGAAGACATTTTGGCGTGTGTTCTGGTCAGTCTGGGACCAACCTCATTGTGACCGCGCAGCCGTTTCTTCAATGATTATTAGAATCACCAGCACTTTTTTTCCGACAATAAAGGCTTCTAGTCTGCTGGTCCAATAAAAGATGCATATAACTTCCACATATGAATAAAGCACATCTACAAAGTAGCTTTGAACGAACAATTCAACTCGAAAAAAATGAAGTTTGGCTTTACTAGACGAATTTTCGCGTAAACGCATCCCCAAAGATGCAAGATCACTATGTTGCTCCAGATATAGTGCCTTACATCTCGACTTCTCAATATGCGGTGGCTTGCTTACGAAACCGCAGTGCAATATTTACCGATATGTCAGATTGTAGTATCATGTACTTGTTGAAACAGCATGAACACAGTGAGCGAGTGAAAGCTTCCGCTGTATCGAGATTTTTTGCTGCATTGACACTTATATTCGTAAAACTGTGTCGGCTGGGTCAATTTTTTTTTTTTCGCAAGCTCTCGTGCAAGCAATTAAAGCCAGCATAAAGTATCCGCTCTTCGAGTTCCTTCTCTGCTTTCGGTCTCCATTAAATGACCTAGCATAATCTATCTCACATACACCTAAAACTGTTATATCATCAATTGGTTTTTTAGATAAGTTCTTATTTAAATAAAACTGGTGATTTTTTTCCTTCAAGGTGATATTCGATTGTTAATCACCGTTACACACTTTGTACTTGTTGCACTGAAAAAGTGAAGGTCATTGAGACAATCTTTTAGTGATATTGTGGACAGAACTAAGCTTGAATTTGAAGTGAGGCTCAGAAAATAAAGGATGCTTACTCTTTTCCTGTGCTACTGATTTGATATGGCAGCATTGGCTGCAGGAGCTGCACCGTATACACATAAAAGTTATTTTTTGAGGCGTAATCATACATATATATTGAAGGCATACACGTAAATGAGTGTCGAGCTTTGAATTTCATATACACATGCACAGGCATGCTTCTGTTATTCATTTAATTGGGCATGCTAATGCGAAGACTGTACTATTAAGTTTAAGCGTAACGAGTAAGGACAAGTACGAAATCTTGCCGTGGCCAGCTGCTTCACCTCAAATTAGACATCAATTTCAAGATTGTGAAATTGACTATGAAAACGTTTAGTCACTATTACACATGTGTTTCAACGTAGACTGATAGCAGGGATCAATATTTACTTGAAATATATATATATATATATATATGTAAGTAGTAGTTGTTGGTATATAGCCTTGTACGGGGTTTTGTACAGAGTCGGGAGCGATAGTGGCGTTATCTAGACACCACGCAGCATCGACTTCTACAGGAACGTTTACGCCGAATGCTTTGGAAAAAGAAGGGAAGGAAGAAAATAGAGACCAGCAGCAACTATCAAACACTTTGTTATCTGGGAGCGAAGGAGTAATTTCTATTTCTATGAAAGCGTTGGAGCGTCTTCAGGTAAGAACTTGGCGCCATTGTCGGATCCGAAATATTTCGGGTTTTTGATTTGTGTGGACTTTGAGATTGAAATCTTTGTCTAGCCTTCTCATCTCGGGGGATTTGTATCTCCGTGCTTCATCTCTTAATCATATACTTTAAAAATATCTTCTTTCTGAGTTTCACTGTACATTCAAGCGAAGGTAGACACTATTTATCAGATTCTTACTCCGAGCTGTTCGCTTTCTCATTTGGTTCTCCATTTAACTGATGAACGTACTCGACAAGAAGCTCGTCCGTTTATTCATCAGTAACCAATATAAAAATTTCCACTCCTGCAGCTGCTATTTTTGTAACTTCTTACAACGTCATCGACATCGGTGTTGATCGTGGCTGCTCTTTACGTACTCTGCCAGTGAAACCGTCAGGCAGTCAGCTTTCATGAACTCGAACGGCGATGTTTCGCTTATAGTCTAGGATGTTCTTCTTGGTGAAGAAGGCCAATGCTACTTTCATAATTGTTTCCTTGGTTTTGGTCAGCTCTGAAACATATTTTTAGACTGCTTTGAGTAACACATGCTCTCGTGTTTGTCATTTGCTCATGTGAGGAAGAGTCGCAGAAATATACACTATCACATATCATGATATCGAAACAGTAATACTTGAGGCCGCTGCAACGCATCTTTTTGTGTGTGCAGGAGCTAAGAACTTCTAGAGGAGCGACTGCTGCGGACAAACACTTTATCATTCGACTAGGCGTTCAATCTGGAGGGTGCAGTGGCCTCTCATACATTTTGAATGTTATAGACGAGGTATATACATCGAATATGTGTATATGTGAATGTTTATATAGGTTGATATGTATCTGCACAGTTATTGCTAGTATGCAAGTTCCCTTGTGATTCCAATCTGCAGCGCAATTTTCATTTTCTCACTTTGTAACGATATACACACAATCATATGTAAATTCAACACAGAGATGCGTCAGAATTCCTTGTATGTATGTTCATGTAAAAGTATACGTATGACTCGTACATGTATCCGGCGTGACAATAAAGGGTACGTCTGCAGCATTTGGAGGGGGGTCGATTGTAAGCTGGTAGTCTTCTGTGCTCTACGGAGATACTTCTTCAGTTTGAGTTTGATTTTCAGGGGTACGACTGTTGGGAGTTTGTTGCAACGGACAATTTTTTATTCGTGCGTCCACCACAATATCGTTCGAGACACAGATAATTTGATGCAGGTACATATATAGGCATATATATATATATATATATATATATATATATATATATATATATATTCTACATGCTGGGGAACTGCTCGATTATCATTTCCGTCGTGAGATGGAGGGGATGCATATTGTCAACTGAGCAGGTGTGCTGCCGTGAGAAGTCATCATAACAGCACAATTAGGGAATATATATACTGCAAAAGCGCATTTCTTCAACCTGCTGTTTCACATGTAGACATACTCATGACTATACAGCTCTGTTCTGAAACTTAGAATGTTCCTGCTGTTTACACACTTATGTGGCAAAGGGAGCGTATCGCTCTTGTGTCTCTGCTGGCTCACATGAAAGAAAGAAAATTGATATAACATGCGCATTCAAAAGATGTGCGTAAAGTATCAAAGATGTGCGTGCGTATCGATTCAGCTATACATCAGACGCTCAAGAGTTTCTGCGCGTATACAATTTTCCGCTGTATCAATCACCTCTTCATTTGAAATGAATATTTTTTCATAAAAGCAATGTATCACTTTATAGAGGAAGGCGCTTCTCATGGTGTGCTGATTTTTTGTGGCTCCGGTAAAAAATATTGTGATAATGATAATTAGAACACGTTCATGAGCATGTACATCACAATGTATTTATACGTTGCTCGCGAGAGCTACCATAGTGAAAAAATCGTCAGGCGGTTGGCTTGAACAGGACAAACAGCTTCTTTGTTGTAGACTTCATGTTTTTATGCGTCTCTAGAGTGCAGTAACTGCTTCTGATTTCAAAGAAACATTCAAAAGCGGTAGGGAAAACGTCAGCGAGTTTACAGTCGTGGTGGACCCGAAATCACTGCTTTATGTCGTGGGGACGGTTCTAGACTACGGCGACCAACTCATTGGAGGTGGTTTCAAGTGAGGCATACTACTTCACTCCGATGATGTATGAACACATGTTATAGTGTATACGTGGAAATATGTGTACTTGTGTGTACTTATTTTTGTATTATACAGAAGGGGTAACATAGATGTCAGGGTCAACGCTCGTCAACGGGTTTGAACGATTTACGTCGGCATGTTTGTATGTGTGATCAAGCGCATTAAGTTTTTTGTAATAGCGAGCGTCTTTTACTTTTTAATGTGCATGCATGTATGAATTGTCCGTATATATGAATGCATAAATTGAGTGCTTGTTTTGAATTACGTAGACAATATTTACATAATTACATATCTATATATTAATTGTGTACTCTATATTTCTCAAGTGGATCTCCAACTCTCATGTGCAGCCGGATACTTCGGACGGAGAATGTAGTGCTGGACTCGTGTTAAAGGCTTTCGCCTGCGAAACGCATGCAGAAAACAGAAAAGTGTCGCTTATGATGATCTAGATGCGTATTAGTCAATACGTATATATATATATATATATATCAGGGTTACATGTACTCAAAGTTTGACAGATCAACGAACACGATACTGCATTTGTAAGCTCATTACACCGAATTTGTATAGGTCTGTCTAGCCTGATTCCAATGCTAAGATATGCATATGATGCGTCACGGATGGAGTAAAAATTTTATATGCCCACCAAAGATATTTACTCACACTTTCTCCCTTATAGTCGCTGAAGAAAAAGAATATGTGCTAGGTAAAGTCCTATCATGTGCAGTGTACGTTATAGTATGTATAGTAAGAAGTAGATTAATTCATAGTCTTTCGCTGATAATATATGGTTAAATGTCCCCGAGAGATATAATGAAAATTGCATATCTGTAGTTCTTTATAGTTTATTGGAATCGCCTTGAAACCCTAACTTATGGGCGTGATAGGCCGAACGCGCTTGCAATCTCCTGTTCAAAACCGTTCATCCTCAAGTTCTAGCGTACACGCCTGAGTTCAGCATAAATTCGAAGCAGCGTTTTGCTGCTTTACTGCGCTATTGCTGTCTGCCAATCAAACTCGTATGATCTGTAGTGTTTCTGCAAGTGCAAATGCGTTGGTGTAGCATCATCAAGTTCTGTAACTTGTGTTGAGTTCGCATGTGGTGGCGCCCATCGCTCAGTTATATGTATATGCCGTCGCCGCTGCTGCCGTGCAGCGCGATATCTTACGGTTGACGTTTCTTATCAAATTTTCTGTTGTATATATATAGTATTATAAGCATTTTCTGGTGTGAAAATTCTATACTCTGCCGCGTACACATGCTAGTGGGCTACTTATGTGTGATTGTTGCTAATGCAACTTTTTCAGAGTGATAAATCCAAACGCTTCAAAAAGCTGCGGCTGCGGCATGTCTTTCGGAGTTCCCAGAACCTTCACGGAGGGTTCAATACACAGCAAACCAAAGAGTTGCTCCACTGCGAAAAAAGCAGAAAAGATTTGAATCGTTCTTGCCCAACAAGCGTCATTCTCTTTTATGAATAAACGATTCGATAATATACATATAAATGCTAAGGTCCCAACAACAAATTTTGAGTGAAAATACTGCTGTATTTGTATATTCATAATCACAATACTGAGACCAGAGACAGACGAAACCACCACTACGGGAGCATTGCTTCACAGCAGCATCCAACACATCAGGGCTCTTCATTATAGCATTTTTCTAAGTTCTCGCAGCCGGTTCTCGCATTTGTTGGTCTTTTTAATACTATAAAGAAAAGAGCATCAGCACCTCGGAGCACTTGTGAACCCATTCCGTCTCTTTGTTTGTAAGTACATGTTTTGCAAGCAGTTGTAATTCTTCCAGCCGATGGACCTTTTTTTTATAATTTTTGAATGTGTGCCTTTTCTCAAAAAAATAGTAAACTTTTTTCAGACATCATTCAGAAAAATTTAGATCAAAGTCTTTTTACGGTGAAGTAGATTTTATTAGGTTGAAGCTGCCTTTTTGAGAAAAAAATTAGTGTGCGTGGGAAAGAAATGCGCCTCTGAGGAGGAAGAAAAATTTGATGCTCTTGAGCTTACGACAAACTTTTGGAATTTGAACTTACGCAAAAATTTAGGCAACAATTGTGCTCGAATACTTCCCTATAAGACATGATCGTCTATATCGTTTAGGTGTAGTGGATTCAGTAACGTGAGTTATCTTTTATTTGTGTAGTTGTGGGTGCCTGGCGGCGAAGTTTTTTCGGACAATGACTGATCCATAGAAAAAGTTTCCACCAATCTGATAATTGCAAAGTGTAAAAACGTGAGCTTCACAGATCTTTTACACCGCAAGGCGATAGACTGCTGAGACGACAGCGGAAGAAACGATAGTGAGGTATTTGCACGTGTTTATAATCTTGAGCTTGTTTTTCTGTCGTGCCAGAATATAAAGAGCGTATGCGATACCTACGAATGGCATCTGTGAGGTCGTAGAGTATATTATGTCACGGTACTACACGTCAACTGAATGATTGGGGCAGACTTCATGTTGCCAATTATCATTGTGCCGAATATATCAAGTCCGTAGAGAACTTCTCATAAGGCGCTGGAAGCTGACAAATTTACACTGTGAAAGAGGCAATGATACTTTTGATGTGGCGACGGTGAAGACTACTGAAGAAATATTTCATATGCCGCACTCAAAACACACCTGCCTAAAAAGTTACTGAAGATCATTTGCATCCATTTTTGCACATCTTAGAAGCAATATTTTACGTGCATGCAGGTAATGTTGCGGTGTCGCACGTCCCAGCTCTAATAACGTATTTTTCCTGTGGAAACAATGGACTGCGCGCAGTACCAGGGTCTGCACCACCGCACGTCCTGCATCATTTTTTTTTGAGAAAATGCAAACATATACTAGTTGAAACTTCAAAATGCTCGTGATATCTTTATACATACGATTGACCGAGACTGAAACCATCCTAGGACAAGTGTGTTTTCTTCTTCACGGTTTGAAGGTTTTCGACAGCTAGGCAGGTACGATTTTTGAAAACGAGGTCACATTACGGGGATGTGCTATGTAGGCTTGTACAACTTATGCGGTCGCATCTAACGTAGTTATTGGTGCCAATTATGCTGTAAAATCGTTTTTGATTGGAATGTGCTCATAATTAGACAGCGCAACGCTGTCTCCAAAGAACTCGCCAGCTTTGGAAAATTACGCAAGGCGCAAGATGGGACACGAAAGTCAAATCTTTGATATCTTTTGATTATACATACAAATATATCAAAGTGGGTACCTGATCTCACGAAGTCACATATACATAGATACTATACGTTTGAGCGAAAGTGTAAGAAGCGTAATCTTACGTATTGACTAGTTCCCCAAACTGAACAGAAAAAAAAAAAGATATATATATATATATATATATATATATATATACATGAATATACAGATGATCAAAAGTAGTATTTAGCATATTACGAGCTTTTTTGTACATACAAACAAGCTCTTCTAACAAATCAGGCTCGAAGACAGCTTTGCACGTAGCGCAACGTGGTGTCACAATATGCTTTATTTTTATCTACACACAATACCATTGTAAGGGATATTTGGCTGAATGCATCAAAGAACAGTACAAAGGAGCTGAAAGCAATGATATTGTGAGGGCGACATAGTAGCCGTCATGGAAAAAAGTAGCTGGAGATGTAAAGTGGCGATGTGCCACCGAGGAAAAAAGATTAGGAAGTGACACGGATTCTTCACCGATCTCAACAATGTTACCGGCACATACATCCATATGTCTGAACTGAATGAAAGACGCACGCAGGTACACAGCTTTAACTTCACTTGCTCCAGGAGCTAGTATTTTCAGAAAAAGAGATAATGCGGCCCCACTGTATTGGAGAGACTGAACACTCGTGAGATCCATTTCAATAAATCGAAATCTCTGTACTCTTCACAGCACGGTCGAATACCTACACAAGGGTAAGATGCACACGCATACACATATGTATATGGGGAGACTATGATTAAGAGACTCATATTTGTACATACACTGTGCAGCAGCAGCTTTCGCTTTTGGGATGAGCAGCAGATATAAACAAAGGAACTAGAGGCGGAGAAAAGCAGCGGTAGGTCTTCTATCGGCTAGAGCAGCGTAAACAGGATCATGCACAAGTGATTGTCATATAGACCAATGAAAACTGAACGTCTTAATGCACTTTATATTAGGAAAACAGAAATATATATATATATATATATAGGCATATGTATATATAATGTATCATATGTAGAACCAATTGTGCATGGGCTGTTTCCGGGAAAACAGGCAAGAGGGCGCGACGCACTATCAATAATGTCAGTAGCTTCAACATCGCTGCAGCAGTATTATGGGCTGAAATTCAGCTGCTGGTGCTGCTGCCGCATGTTCTGGCCCTTCAGTCAGAACTATGATGCCAAAAAGAAGACAATACTCAGGGTACGAATGGCAGAAGGATAGGGCGCCCACAGGAGTAAGTAGCAACAAAAACATCACTAGCGCTGCTGCAATATATACGCATGTATACACGCTGATACTCAATTCTTTATGAAAGCTTATTCCTCTGTTTCATATATATATGCATCCTACTTGAATTTTTATACACACATATGGCGTTGTACACTGCGTGAAAGCATTTGATTCGTAGGAAGCAATACAAAGAAGTCTGACGCTTGATCCAGCTCAGGCACAGTGCCGCTATCGCTACCACCACCACAAATCAACAAAATCACTACCCAGATGAACACGTGGAGTGCAATATCGACTGCTCCTCCAGTTGCTCTTTTCCGACATTGAAAAAACTTGCGCGTTAATTTGTGACTGCTACTGCAGTAGAAAGACACAGATGTTGCTAGGGACCGGTGTCTCGCGCTGCTGCCGCTGTTGTTCCTGCATTCGTTGCTGCGGAAAAGCCGCCGCTCCTCGACATTAGTTGCAGCGGCTGCGCTTGTGCAGAGCCAGTATTAGACGGCTGATCCAAAACTACCAGCTCTCCTTGAAAGCGACTGACTACAACTGAAGTGGTGTAACGTTCTGCTCCGTCGCTTCCTGTCCACCGCCTTGTTTGAAGCTTCCCCTCCACATACACCCGTCTCCCCGTACTGCGGTATGCAAATGACACGAAGAAAGACAGGAAGAAAGAGAAAGTGTATGTGACGTTGCAGCATGTCTCGTACAACAAGGAACGATCTCTCACTCCTTTTTCCTTCCATATTTTTTTTGTAGACGTACTATACTTGCCCAGGTACACGCAATAACTGCTTATGCAGTGTGTGAAGCGCACACGCTTGATTTCAGCTGCTGCTTCTTTCTCGACTGCGTCATGATGAAACGTCTTCAATGAGATCGCCTACCGTGCATCTGAATCTATCTCTGTTTCTGCAATCTGATATGTTCCTGGCAGGTTTCCAAATACAAACTGGGACACTCTGCATTTCAGCGGCGCGTGGAGCAGCTTTCAGCAGACCCGAAATAAAGAATACACACACAAGTATATATATATATATATACGCAAATATAGTCGACGTACTGAAAAAGGAAATCATTTGCGTGATTTTATATGAAACGCTGCCCATACTGCAAGAGATGATGTTTACTTTCCATACCATGTGTACAAACAATTAAAATATGTACAGATCAATTCTCAATGCCGTATGCAGGCGCCTCAAAATGGCCACAAACCATGTGTGAGAGAAATACAGAGTGCGAAGAACGCTACTCTACAATTTGAAAGATGTCCACGGTAATTTGCGCACATCCATATGAAACTCTAACAAATAGAAATATTGATACACAAATATATATATATATAAAGAGTAGTTTCATACATGAGCTATGAATACCTGTGTAGTGTGGTATATAGGGAAGAAAGGGGCTTGGCGGAGCTAAGATTGTCTCCAATGCATACTCACGAGAATATTTCTACATAGTACGCGTACAATCACAAAAAAAGATTTTATAAATAAATGACGAAGAAAGCAAGAGCCATAAGGTACGAAGGTTGTAGAACAAGCAATTATGAATTACTGTTCTAGAATATGAGGTAGGAACGGGCAGAAAGAGCGGTGGTTTTTCGTCAAAGGGAAATGTACTGAATGCAAATATAGACTTTTTATATGCGTATACCTGTACAAGAATGCATGTACGCATAGAGATGTGCGTACATGCGGAAGAAAATGGCTGTAGTAGTAGTACTAGTGTGTGTGCGTCTGTAGAGTGTGCTGTGTTCGAAATGTTGTAATATCGGCTGGCGCATTTGAGTAAGAAGTTCTTACTAGAATCTTATACATGTGTAATATAAAGACTTGCGTAGATTTACGTTTATATATTGAACTAAAACTGTAGAACTTGTTTTTCTCCTTCCTAACTAATAATTTAAACATGTAGATACATATATATATATATATATATTTATTTTATATATCGCCAAAGCAACTAAATGAAAGACATGAAGAAGTTCACACAAAAAGCAGTGAGCGCACGCCACCTGGTCCTCAAAAAGTGAATAGCGCACCGAGTACATAGAAACAAAATGCTGCATGAAGATTAATACATATCTACACATATACATGTGCTGAAGTAACAGAGAGCACCGCATGTATATATAATCAAGTCGGCAAAACTCAGAGTCATGGAGAATGTTTACTGCAGCAATCTGTCGACGATGTCCACGAGATTTTCATCGTAAACGACAACGCGATGCCACTCGGTGCGCGCCTGAACATCTCCTGTTGCCTACAGGTAAAGAATGCAGAAGCTTTCCAAAGGAAAATGGAACTATGCACACTTGGTTATCTGTTCCACCCATTTTTATGCCCTAGGTACGATTCGAGAATCGTCAAGAATCTTGGGCATTAGCTAAGAAGAGAATGTCATATAGACTCAGACATGTGTATATCTGGAACCGACGAATTATGTTATCTACTGCGTATATATGAGATAAAGCTGTGCGCAATTGTGCAATTGCGCTCCTTATATATACACATGAACGTATATACAGATGTGTGAGACTACGATTCACACACACACACACGTACACACACACGCAAAAAAGACGTGTGAGGTTATTGTTATCTATGAAATCTACTTATATATATATATAGGTATATATAGATATGATTATATGTACGCTCAGCTATGTACGGAGCTAGGACGGAAAGCCTGTTTACTGAGCTCGGGCAGCGTTCTACTTATTTTGAGGAGCGCAGCTTTCAATCAGGCAGAATAAAATAAACTATACAGCCTCTTTGAAAGAAAAAGAAAGTATATATTGTCGTATGTAGAAAAGTGCATGCATATGTGTATGGCCTATTATTTCCTCATCGATCCAGCGCTGCAAGCGTAAACATGCGTTTACGTTTACGTGTACATAGACAGTGTCAGCGTTGTATGCGTCATGTCAACGGATATACTTGTACATACTTGTATACATACACAGGCTGATATATGTGAATAGAACTATTCACAAAGATATATGTACAAGGATGCATCGGTTTATTGGTACAACACGCGACATGCTATTGACGAGTTGTGGTGCTTGTAAGGCGGTCTGCACTACAGAAAAAAAAAAATAGTGTTTAGCGTTCGCACTGTCTTCCACTGGTAAATATAGAGTCATGCACATGTTTATTGATATAGATTCATACGCTGCGGAATGTCGTCAACAGTAGCGAGAAACAGCGAGACAGGAACACAGTGCGAGAGAAAGAAAGAAGACGACAATAACAGATGAATAAGATCAAAACAGCTAAACAGTGCATTCATGCACAGCTGCAGAAAGCCCTGAAGAGTAGAAATCTGATGACGAAATGGAGCAGCAGCAGTGATTTACTTTTGTCGTCTCTCAACAAGATTCAAAACCGCAAACTTCTAGTGGACGCACTTAAAATCACGTTTGTATACGGAGATTTATGTGTCGATACAAGAACAAGTTATCTCCCCATTCGACCGCTTGAGTGTATACCTTACATCAACGGACACATATGCAAATAAAGAGCTATATAGAGAAGCTTTAACACAAGTATATAAATATATATATATATATATATACCTACTTTTATGTGTTACGCATTACAGTCTCAATATTCATACGTGCCGTATACTGACATACCTTGTCAACCCAGTGACTGGAAGTGGCCATAGAAAACCAAGCGAATTTTTCTCCGTTATCCATTTGACGTATTTCAGGCTCCGCGCCTAAACGCCCTATCAAAGTTACGCGATTCAGTGACGCTTCCCAGTTCTGCTGCAGTCGCACGATTACAGAGCCAGCAAAAGCAGCAGTGGTAGCAGCACCCACGAAATGTGCAAGTGGACTTAAAACTGCAGCACAAGGAGAATCAGTAGCTACAGAAACAGCATAAGCAAGAAGCGCAGAAGCAGCATACTGCGGCAACAGCGATCGGTGTACATATGCAACATCAACAGAGCGGAACAAACAGCAACTTGTACATCAAAATGAGCTGAAATTCTGGATCTGCTACAAGTGAGGGTAAAGAAATAGAATTGACGTAATACCACCGGAATATGTCCATATATGTATGTGTGTATATATCCGTATAGTTTGCTCATACTCAAAAGTTTTTTAAAAACAATATTGAACTTTGTTACATAGCAATACCATTGTATGCGCATGTGCAGTAATCTGCGCCGCAACAGCAGCAGAAATGCTATCGGCATCGTTTGCAATATACGTTGCAATGGGCACTCGCGGTAGCAACTTGAGCGAAGCTCAAACATGTTTTTTTTTGTTATTGACGCACAAGTCTACACATAGGGAGAGCATGTATAAATATATCGTACATAAAGATGGACAGATTTGCGGTTTCAAACGACTTACATACAGATATCAGACAAATGCTGTTTAAGAATTCAACAGATAATTTACAGTCATTGCCATGCGCTGAATTTATGATTTGAACCTGACGAGCATGTTTACAGATGTGCATTGGGTGCTTTTCACAAACCCGTCAATAACAGCAGATGCATCATTTGTACATGTACAAGGGAAGAGGCACAGTGCTAGACTTCTCGATGCCTCTAAAATTTTTGTTTTCTCACTGCGAACGTCTACACTTACAAAGGAGTCGGAACCAAGGCGGTGGCAGAGAGACCACAGATACATATCTGCACACACGTCCGTATAAAATTATATATGTAAGAAACCAACACAAAGGTAGAGAGACAATGCGAAAAGAATGAAATGTTGCCATAGATAGAGCAATGAGGTCTTAATTATACAAATATACACTGTGTGCTCAAAATATATATATATATATATATACACAGACATAAATACTGATTTACAATTAAAATTATACGAGTGGCGCACCTCGCCCTGTGTTGTCTATATATATATATATATATATATATATATATATGTATATTTTTGCAACCTCTCCAACGTATGTTTACATGTGTGCGGTTTCCTCCAGCAAATAGATACATCTGTGAAAAGCCGGTCTTTGTAGAGGCTCGATAGAGAGCAGCCCGCGAAAGAGGATCGCTTCTTCATCCAATATGGAGAGCTTATAACATCTAAAAAAACGTCCAAGTACGTATACATCATGCGCTGTGACCCGAGTTTGACGACATTTGAAAACAAATGCAAAAAAGGCTCGGATATATATCAGCATATTTATATTATATATATATATATATATATAGATTTACCTCTTTCATTTCAAATAGGGTTTCACGACAGAATTTAAGCTAAACGAATACATTACGCATCAGCGCAGCTACACTCAACATATTGCAAATGTATATGTACATATGTATATAGATATACATATGCACGTAGAGATATACTCAGTTGTGTGTGTTCGTAGCGAAAATCGATGTAGCCTTACCCGCATACGGCCACTGGAATTGCTCGAGGTTGTAGTGGAATCCAGTCCCAAACTTCCTATAGCGTCAGCAGTGGCACGTAAGCTGTTGCTTCGCGAACTATAGCTGGGCGAAACAGCAGACGCAGTAGCAACAGTTCGAGTGAAAACGCTGTCTGCACACTCTTTTCTTCCCCTTCCCCATAACAAGCTGGTTGCTGTTTTCGTTAACGTATTCTCCGCTACATTTCCGCTGCTGCTGCCGCTATTGGCCTCTGCTGTTGTGTGATTTGGCCGCAATGTTCTAGCAGGTGCAGTACAAAGTCTTCTTAGGCTTGGCAGAGAACCCATCGTATGAGAAACAGTCCTTGCAGCAGGAATGGGCCCGACTGTCCCAGCGTAAGAGAAAAAAGCCGTAACAAATTGTTGAGCAGTGGCGGGAGCAGCAAAACTTCTTCTTGCTCGTATGGTGATACCAACTGGGATTTCATTCTGGCATAGAAGGCCTTCCTGTTCTTTGGGAACAGAAAAATGCTGTTTACGCGTCGAAATACCTGAGCAGCGCCGTGCACTCAATGGCAGCGAAAATCTATTGCTAGCTCGAGACAGAGAAACTGCCGCCGCCTCAACCGCAAGCAGGCTAACGAGCAGAAAAAGCGTTATCAGCAGCTTTCCACCACAGAAAACCCCGCTAATTTCCTTGCCGCTACTATTGCTTCTGCTTTTGTTGAAGGAGCAGCCGCTGGTCAGCTTGGTTGAAGCGTTGACACTGCTATGAGAGCTTCTGTCTGTGTTCCAGCTGAATAGGTTGTAGAAGCAGGTATTGCCGAGTGCCCAGCCGCCGCTTTTGCAGAGCCATCTGACGGTGAGAAAGTCGATGTGGAAAAATCTGCGTAGCAGCATATTATGCAGTTGTATGTCTAGTTCACCTGTAGCACGTTCTACATCGGAGACTGCAAAACTAGCGACAGGTTTCATGTGTAGAGCAAATTTGCTCTTCAAGCCTTGTGATAACATGTTATCTGGAACAAAGTCTATCATCATGAAATGCCTGGTGAAGATTCCTGGCTGCAGGAAGATACTTTGCCCACTCAACCAGCCTCCCGTTTGGCGAGAGTGTTCGCTGCGGCGCTCTAGATTGAAGAAAATAAAGAGTTTCACAAAGCATCGAGTTGCGATAATCCTGCTGCTGCTTTTTCTGCGGCCGCATATTCTTCTGAAGCCACGGGAATCTTGTTATCATCGTGCTGCTGAGGCTGCTTGAGTAAGTCTCTCCGTAGGCTCTGCCTCTATTGTCCTGGTCAGACTGGTGTTCACACCTTTACTGAACTAGCTGTTACCATTGGTCTGCCGTAATTTTCTTTGATTTATAGTTGTACTGCTAATTCTGCTTTCAAGCATGCTGCAGATAAAGCAACACGATCTGCTGGTGCAAGTGTTGCTGTTATTCAAATCTACTCAGCAAGGCGGCAATACCGAAAGTCAAGATTTGTCAGAGAAACTGTTGCAAGGCCAGCTGCAAGGAAAATGACGTTGATATCAAGCTCTGCTTATCGAGGTTAAACGCTACCAATATACGTATATATATACATAAAGTGAAACATATCTAATGTATATATATTGTTCAATCTGCATAAGAGCATATGCGGATACATTTAGACCTCCTGATGTAAGCTTGTCTCTTCACATGTGCATCGTACGTACCTACCTTTAAAACACAACGAATGTGAAGAATAATAGCAAAAAACACCTATCAAGGTAATATTTCATAAAATTTGCCGTCTGCATAAAATGCTACTATAAATCAACTATAAAAAAGATCCATCACGCCTTGCTCGCATACATTCTGCATTGAATCTCATGACTATATATCTGTATATATTTGTACGCGTACACTATATATATATATATATATATATATATATATATATATATATACACATATATTTTATACATGTGCAGGTATTTCATAAGAGGCCTTTAACCGAGATAATGCTTGCGCATAACAAAGCACTTTGAGAATGCTTGTAAACATAGGTCTGAATGTACTGCCTGTTTTCACATACGCTTGAGGAGAAGAACGCAGTGGCGAAAAGTCCTCATACATGGGCGGACTACCTTGGTGAGCTCGACGAGAATCTTATATATGTATATAAATACATATATACATATACATGTGAACGAGGTAGCGTTATGACTGTTTGAAGTTGCTGAAGATACATATAATGCGTTATTCTTGGAAAATTTCGCCCCGCCAGAGAGAAAAGAAGTAGCATTTGTTGTCTTTTAAAGTTTTACCCATTGATAAGCCTA
>NW_028293012.1:0-64398 GCF_964252035.2 Podarcis erhardii | reverse complement strand
AAAGCTTCGACCGATCTTCAATCTTTGAGAAAATGGTATATTTTTTGTATACATCTTTATGCGGACAAACACACGATCATACATACAATAATATGAATATGTATATTACATATATAGGTACATAACGCGTACGTAAACGCAAATCCATTTATAACCTCTTAAACTACTTTTAACATTTGCACGAATGTACAAGCAACAGTTGAGACTGGCCTAAAGTGAGCAGAGGCGTTTACACGTGCCCCTTCCACTTTCACATGGTCTTCAGGTTATAAACGGAAAAAATTCTGTCTTATTATCAATGCCTGGAAACGAACACGTAAAAATTATATTCTGATACTTACATGCACACAGTACGTATACCAGAATATGCATAAAGACAGATTGTTGTCTTCAGAATGAATGTACATTAGGTGTGTATCTGCATAGAAGAAAATGAAGATGTATGTGCATGCACAATATACGCAAGAATCCAAACACACACGTTCAGATCTTCTGGTACAACACAACTCTGCTACTAATTTTCATTCTGGGCCTATCTACTCAGCACCTGTCAACGCATATGGATATATATATATGTATGCGCACACACTGAGATGAAAAAAGCGGGTCTACGCAATCTATTGCGAGTGACAGCAGAGTGCATGAAGCGGCATGTTGCACGCTTGAGAAGCTAGTCATGAATGACTCGTTCAAATTCCAGATGAATGGCAAACATTTTACCTTGCGCAGATCACATACTCCCAACCGGGTCGAGATACATCTATATCAATACATCGGTATACTTTTGAACACGAGTGTGAAGCATGCAATACAAATTTAGCTCAGCGGTAACTTTACTCTTCAGTGGTTCAACCTCCTCCTGTATACTGCTGTAACGCAGCTTTTTCAGTCCCTCAACTTTAACTTTGACAGCAGAAAGGGGAGCATGCAGCTCAAGCGCTAGAGGCTTTGCTCCTTCCCCATCTGCAGCAGCAGTAGTTGCTGCAACATCAGCAGCAGAGGCTGCTGGGGCTGGCAACGGCTCTACGGGGCAAGTCATCACGATAACAACAGCAGCAGTAGCAGCAGAGAGCAGCGCCACCGCAGCAGCGCTGCGCCCGCTTTCGTCTCTGCAGCAGCAGCACTCGCAGCAGAGTGCAGGGCGTTCAAGCAGCTATAGTGCTTTTCCAAGCTATTGGTGCAGCTTCAGTAGTGGATTCGATTACTAATACATGCAGTCAGACCAGCAACGGGGTTCCTCGACAATGTAGCATTGACCACTAGAGCAACTAATCTCGCAGAAAGGGAAGCAGAAAGAAAAGACAGTGTGTGACAGCAGCGTTGTAGCATGTACAGTGGCAGAAGCAGCGGCATATTGCAGTACTGGTCAGCTTTGCTGCTGCAGCATGGTCTGGTGAATCGTTGAGACACCTTAACACTCACGAATAATCTACGATGCTGCAACAGCAGCAGGGGCTGCTGTGCAAATCGCACACCTTTTTGACGGCTAACTAGCAGCAGTTGGTCACAAGAAATAATTAGTTTAGTGGAAAGTGACCACGACGCGCGAGTAGTGACGGTCGCAATTGCATGGGAAGGAGCACCAATTCCGCAGCACAAGCGGCCACGAAAAATAGGGAGAAGGAAAGTCGTTGCTAGTCTTGCTGTGGGGCAGAGATAGTAGCTACGTAGAGAGAAGAGAGAAGGTGAGGAGAGATGTACGGTAGTAGTAAGTAGCCCTCGAAAGAGCTGCAAACATACTTTTTTTATATAGGTTGTATATGCATATACACATATGTATATACATTTATAGATATTTATGGGGGTATGTTCTTTGTACAGGTTCTAGAAATAATTTAGTCAGCAGAACGCGGCAACCAAAATTGCGGAAGAGGGCTAGAGAATGCCAAACACGTAAACCTGCAGCCACAACCCTGCCTGTAGCAGCACACTCAAAAGTACTATCTGTAGTGGCAGCAGCAACAACAGGAGAAGAAGTTGGTATTCATCAGGAGAGTCAGCCAGCCGAGTGCACGATGAGGGAGAGTCAGCCAGCCGAGTGCACGATGAGCCAGCACCAGCAGCAACCGACCAGCATGGCGTGCGATGGACTAGCGGGCTGCGACACGGAAAGCAGGATGTGAGCAAAGGGGAAGTATCGAAAAGCAGACAGTAAGGAAACTCCAGTACCGGATTGAGAAGTTGAGGTCATAAATCGCGACGAGGAACGATTCTTCAGCACTATCTGCCTCGCTGGGAGTCCGCTGCTTTGTCTTGTGTGTTGTTGCAGTGGCAGTGTGCGTTACAATATCCGCTGCAAATGACGCCGTTCGCCGCTAAAAAACACAGAGGCCGCTGCTTCTGCTGTTGCTGAGTCGAAAGAGCGAAGCCGCAAACACAGAAAAATCCAGCAGATGCAACACACCGTTACTTCCACGCAGCATTAGCGATTCTTCAACTGCATGCAACAGCACCAGCGTGAAAGAGCGTTCCGCAGTGATGTGGCATCAGGTGCATCAACCCGCCGTAACTGCAGTCAGCACCAACCAAACTGGGCTTTTTCTAAAGTGTATGTACGGTTTCATAAAGATAGCACTAATTCTACAGAATAGAATTCTTTGTTTTCCCACAGCAACCCTAAGTGACACAGACAAGATCAGATGACAACAGCAACATATTAGCTGGAAATAGCAGCAGTGACAAACAATAATACAGCATCACACTAAGTACGGTTGTACAGTAGTAGCACGCAGACCACTAGGATAACTCTTTTCGGTTCAGGACTGTAATGTGCTGCCGTTGCAGCTAGTGCAGCTATTCAGTACAATCGTCGAGACCTTGTATCGGGCGGCACTCATACGTGCGGCTGTTACGGTTGAGTGGGTGTTCTACCGCGGCCGTCCCCCCCGCATCAATGCTGCTGGCAAATCTGTGTGACGTGCATGTCTTCCAAATTCAGTTGCTGTGCTTCCGTACCTGAATTCGTAACTCTGCCCCTTGTTCACTTTTCCGGCTTTGTTTACCTTGCTCTCCTTATTATGGCCGGTTTCTCACTACTTCTCTTTCATGCATTTTGACGAAAGATGCTCAGCCCCACATAACTCCTTCATATCAAACGAGTTTTGAAAGCCAAAGTAATTTTAACCCTTTCTTGCTCAATGCATTTTCTTGTGGACAAACGAAGTACGCGTTGTATAGCATAATAAATTGGCATCCGCGTGTATCGGTATGCGTGGTTTTAGTCGTTCCAACTCTGTATTCGGTTGTTTGGTATGAACGGGTCCTGCATGAACAGGAAGGCTTGTAGAACATCTTCCCCTCATATGCATTTTCCAGAGACATCCTGCTATTTCGTCTCTCAGTCAACATGTCTTGGTAGGGTGAGTGCAAAAGTTCAGCATTTTCGTTTTCCTTCTGTGTGCATTCCGCTCATCTTTGTCCACCACACAAATCTACTGTTTCCATATGCAGTCCTGGTCATATCGATTCTTTTCTGATTCGCCTCGTCTCCCTCTCTCCCGTGCAGCTACGAGTGTGTCTCTCACTAGTCTTTTCTCTATATTAAGTGTCACTCGCTTTCAAATGTTCGCTGGCTCACAATGGGAATCCACAAAGAAGTGTTTCTTTCCGCGCCAGAAGCGTCGCTTTTCAACAGAGTGCCGTGGCTACTTGTTTATCTCATAATTTCTGTAGTATTGCAAATCTTTGAAGAGTATCTAACATGGCGACAAGTGCGACGCTGCAAACGCAGACTGGCTGCTGCTTCTGCTGAGCTAGAGCAGCGTAATGCACAACAGGAGTTGCAATCGATGCAAGAACAGCAACAGCCTTCAGAGCAACAGCAAGAGCAGGGTTCAGCGTTAATTGTGCAAAAGGGAGAGGATGCTGTGACGCCGGTATATGAGCCGGAACAGGCACTGAAAACAAACAAATACATGTGTGAAAAGCTGACTTTTGGGATTGTAGAGTCGTTGTTTGATTCTTGGATATCTCTGCTGACAGTTTTCTTGTTCATTGGGCCAAAAATATGGCGCTTTGCAGGTCGATATGTTGATCAGTCATCCCCTTACAGTGAATATCAGCAGTCTCTCATTGTTTTTGGTATCCAGTTTGCGGTGAAAGAGGTGTTACACACTCCCTTTCAACTGTACTCCGACTTTGTAGTGGAAGAGCGTCACGGATTCAACAAAAAAACACTTTCTCTTTTCATAAAAGATAAGTTCATTGGCTACGCGCTAGCCGTTGTTATTGGCGCTCCTCTTCTTTGCGCAGTTATCGCTCTCATGAACTGGGGCGGGCCCAATCTGTATTTATGGGTGAGGCAATGAACAGCAGTACAGTGGCAGTTCGTTCATGTACATACTCACAGCGAGTACACAAAGATTTGCTATCGTATATATATATATATATATATATATATATATATATATATGTACATATATATATATATGCAGTGTTCGCACGCACATGCTATTCTAACGTAGGAATGCCTACTTTGTTGCTGCGCATCTTATTTTTCATGCAGTACCGGTATACATACGTATAGGCACACGATATTTACAGATATGTAGTACGACGTGAATACAGGTCTGCGTTACCACGCCATTGTTGTAGTATAAGGGCATTTCTTGTCCTAGGCATTTTCGTGCTGTGCAACTGCAATTCATATATGTATACATATATATGTGTAGTCATGATGGCAATTCGGGGAGCAAGAGCCTCTGATGACTTTCCAGTCTCTCGTCAGTTTCGATTCGGCTGTTCAGGGGCTGGCGAACCATAAAAAGCCTGCTTCTAGTGCATGTGGGTGTGCTTTTGTCGCAATTTTTGGTGCCTATGTATCGCCGCTGCTGCTGCTGCCGGCCCTCTCTAGTCCTTCCTTTTGTGCCTGGCGTTGCTGCCCTACCCAGAGCTTGTTGCTGCGCTCATTCGTCGGTGTTCTGATGTGGTGCTGCTGCTGCGCCTTGTGACAAAGTTAAGTTTTTGATTACATTTATTGCTGCAAACTGCGTCCATGAGCCTGTTGCTTCCATTTTTGTGGTGGGGATGCTGCGTTTGTCGTGTTGTTATAGATGCATTTGCTGGTGCCAAAGCTCTCTTTTTTTGCGGCTGCTTTCACACACTGCAGCCGCAAAAAAAATCGTAGTGATGCTTGCTTGCAAATATTGCTTGTTTCACTGTTTCCTCCGATGGGCTGCTGTCTTCTTTACAGCTGTAGTGCTAAAAGAAAGTGCGCCTCTTACATATGTGTGTTGTCGCTGTGTCTTTACTGCTCGTGCGAGCTTTTCTACGTTGCGGAACAACTGCTGCTGTTGCTGGCTTTATACAAGTCGAACCACGCGTTTATGCTGAAGTCAGCAACTTATTATTGGCCCCTTTTCCAAATATTTTTTTGCTGCTCATTTTGCGTGTTTTGCAACGCATCTGCTGTGCTGCTTCTGCGACTCTCCTCTTCGCTTTTTTCAGTTGTGGAGCTTCTCTGTGGTGATTACCTTTCTGCTCATGGGAATTTATCCAAACCTCATTGCGCCGCTCTTTAACAAATACGAGCCAGTGAAGGATGAGGAACTTCGCGAGCAAATTTACGCTGTTGTAAGGCTTCTTCTATCACACTGAGAGTCGCACAGTTGCCCTTTTTCTTTCTCCTTTATAGACTGACTGAAGGTGTTGCAGATCCATACACTACACAAATGTGCTGTGGCAAGCCACTTTTCACTTTGGCGTTTCACTGGTCGTTCTGTCTCAATCACGAAAGGGCTGCAGAGGAAACGGTCCTTTAGGCAGGTAAAAAGAACTTGCAGCTGCGCGGTGCACCACGAGAACTGCTATAACAGCTGCTCATTGTAGAATCTTTCTGTAATGTTCTTTCATGTATGCCCAGTATTCTCTACGCAGAAGAGGTTATCTTTTTTCTGCAGAAATACCTCGGTTGGACCGCGTGCAAATCGATTGTTACGGCTGCTCAACTATATACATATATCTATTTACGAGCTTGGGGATATTCTTGCCTTGGATACTCGACAAGCAAGGCTAATAATAATGACCTTCAATGTATTTGTTGAATGCCTAACACGCGAAGCAAAAGAGCTTCAATTTATCTACGTATATATATGTATATATATATATATATATATATATATATATAAATTTCAATCCACAGAGCATTTCAACACACAGCATTTTTAGAATGATGCTCTGAGTTAGACGGCTCATACGTATAAATTCGTATATGCTAAGCTGTCATTGTGGTAGTACGTCTAGGTAGTTTTCATGTAGAAATTGATGTGTATGTCTGTGTCTGTGACGTACGTGTCAATGTTTGACAGGCAAAGAAACTGAAGTTTCCGCTGGGTAAATTATATCAAATAGACGGTTCCAAAAGATCCAGTCACAGCAACGCTTACTTTTACGGGCTCTGGCGCGTCAAGCAAATTGTTCTTTTTGACACGCTATTGCACCTCAAGCACAACCAAATACTTGCTATCTTATGTAAGCCCATGAATCGCGTTTATCTAGGCATATATATATATATATATATATATATATATATACATTTACACGCATTGGTGATTACTCTTATCGTTATAGCGCTGGCACGGCATAGATAAGTATATATATATATATATATATATATATATATATATGGACACAGTTGTTGTACTATGCCGACCATTTTGTCAACCTAAATATCAATATGCAAACTATATCAGGTCTTTCTTTTGTAAACCAGCAAAGCCAAACTTTTCCGCCTCTACTACTAGATGACTAATATCTGGATAGCGGTCACAATGTCAAATTCTGCTAATTTGTGTGTGCGCTGGCGGATAGTGACTAGTTCCCAAGTACATACAATCCTTCTTTGATGAAGTAACGTACGTATATATATGTATATATATGCAGATGTATGTCTTTGTCTTTTTTTATATACACATCCGTGTTCGCCTATCCTACCTATGTTTTCTCCCTTCCCTTATATATATATATATATATATATATATATATATATACTTTTGTATACCGTGCCAGCGCTGTATATATCTTCAAAGCTTTCCTTCTTTTGCTGTATGTCTTTGTCTTGAGAATTCAGTACAGCTGCAAAGTTACCAGAATGGAAAACTTGTGAATTCGTCAAAGAAGCAGAAGTACTATAGAATTACATTTTTGAATCGAGCTGTACAAGAAAGCAAATTGTAGTTGTAGATTTTGACTTGCCTTTTGTCAAAAAAAATTACCTTTATTAAGGACATACTGCTGCTGTACTTCTAGGAAATTCAGTCAGGTGTGCCGATTCCTTACGGGTGCTGTTCATCTTTGTGTACTCGGTATATTCTATCGTTAGTCTTTCTGTGCTCTCCTGTGCTCGTTTCTGCTTATTACTGAATTGGCCGCGCGAGTTCGGCTAACATCAGAATGAGGATCTGGTTACGTGTGTTGTAGATACATATATATATATATATATATATATATATATATATATATATATATGTATATACAAGGACTGCATAAACGCTTATCTCCAGTAGAGTGTTTGTGTTCATACAGGCCACGAGATGGGGCATTGGAAGAAAAGTCACACAGCGAAAGGCATCATAATCTCTTTCGCTCAGCTCTTCTTAGTGTTCTATCTGTTTGGACTAGTGATAAAAAATGATCATTTATATAATGAATTTGGCTATACGGACACACGCGCGCCAATTGTCGGTCTCAGTCTTTTCAGTCATGTTTTCATGCCGGTAAGAGATTCTGATCCTGGATTTAGCTTCCGTTGCCGCTTTCCTTGACTCGAAGAAAACACCTAAATATTCTTGTCCAATCAAATACATCGATTGTTCATTAACTACTCTCATTCCCTCTTTTGTGTTCGAGTGGGAAGTTTCAGCCAGGAACACGTGCGAGTGCACATATATGTCATATATATACTTTAATTCAGAGTTGTTTGTAGAATTGCTCACACAGTGAAAACTCATATTCTTGAAACTGTCAGACTACCAGTTCGTCTGGTGACCTCGTTGCAAGGCATGCTATAAATGCGTCATGTGCAAGGTATTCAAATTTACGATAATTGATGCGGTATAGTCTTTGTTGTTTTTCCGCCGATGCGTTGGAAAACATGCTTGCGTGTTATGCTGACCGGTCGTATGCTACGCGATTAATGATTACATTCATTATGGGGATTTTCGGGATATTTGAGACTCGTTGGCACACTGAGTAACTCAACTTTCAACGTAAAAGTTTGTATGCGAGTAGCACGGCTTGTTCAGTTGAGAATAGTGTTCCTTATCTGCTTTACCACTAGAAGACATACACTCAGAAGTAGTATAGCTTTGCGGCTTGCTTTTTGCAAAGAATTGCTTTTCTTGAACGGCAGGAAGAAATTTCGATAGAACATGCAATTCGTAGAACTCATCAACACCAGCAAAAAACTCGAAGAACCTAGCGGATTTGGAATGTACTTTATGTGTGCTACGCTTTTATTTTTTCTTTTTTGCTCCTTCGAATTCTTTGACTTAGTGTAATACGCTTTTTGCGCTCCTAATGACGATGTGGTCACGGAAGAACGAATACGAGGCAGATGCATTCGCTCACCAACTTGGGTACGGCGAGCCTTTGAAAAGTGGTCTCCTTGCAATTTATAAGGAGAATAAAAGCGATCCGGACCCTGATCCTTTGTAAGTTTTTTAGCGCTGTGATGCTAGTACCTCCCTGTAAGCGAATACGTGCAGCATATAACTGTGCTTTGAAAAAAAGAACCCTTTTGTTCAAAAGGAAAGCATGAAAAGCTATAACCTAACACACTTCGAAAGCATCTTATGGCAATCGTTCATTCATTGCAAGACAAATTAGAACTAACTTCGAATGAGAAACTTCTTATTAGCATGATTTGCGTACATGGTGAGGAATCAAATATATATGACTATATCTGCGTGTATGTGTTTAGAGTCGTCGATATGTAAAAAAATACATTATTGTGTGTATGTGCACATATATATCGGTTAATCGTATAATCTCGTAAATGCGAGTCGTCTGAGGAAGTTGTTTATGCACTTCATCTTGTTAAGAAGGATCACGTGCCACACTACGAATCCTGCATGGAAAAAGCACTACTCGTAATTTAGTTCATGAATTCGTTTTCAGCTGGAGGTGTGTTGGGTACATTGCAGGAGCCGGAGCTTCAGAACGGGTAGCTTCAGTAGTTCTCACTTTTGATTCTATTGTTATATGCGTCTTTTGTCTTGGAGTGGCATAAAAAAAAATCACGCCTCGTGTGAATTCGCGTGCTGGCAATCGTGCAGTTTTCAATATTTGAGAGAGAGTCCGTGGGAATTTAGTGACACTGTAGCTGGGTGGCCTTCAGCTTGATGCACGCCGATGTGGATCTGCCTGCGCAGGTATTCATGGTGGAACAACTCCCATCCGTCACTGCTCGAGCGGCTGACGGCGTTGGAAAAATTGGAGAACGAGAAGAAGCATGCATGATGGCGCATCCCAAATCAACATGTGTGCACTATTTTCAAGAAATTATACGGGAGCAGAATATCATGTTTTGTTTCAGTTTTCGCAGAATCTGCACGGATGTATGCGCGTGTGCATAATCTCTCTATGGCTGCGTACTCTTAGCTCGTTGTCTTTCATGTTGAACACTTTTTCTCCGTATTTCTGCGTTTCTAGTATAATTTCAATTCATATTTGTGTTTGCAGTGCTCATCGAATTTGACAGAGTCGAAAAGCATGGCGTAGTGCAAACTACAATTTGGGACCGTGCGAGTGACTGAATTCTGTATGAGTTATACTAGGACCGGTGAGGCTACTCTCTGCAAAATCCTATTTGTAGAGGAACTCCAGCATGACGGACGTGTGTTTCGTATGATTGTTGACTTATTTCCATGCTTAACCTTAAATTATAGGTGTTCTACTCCAACACATGTTAAGAAATATGATATCGCCAACGCTCAACCAAAATGAAACACCACCATGCACGCGGTGTGCTTTGTTAGTGCTCGAACAATACAAAAATACACAATATATATATATATATATACTTATGTACAGATAAGCCTTGTAACATGTGTGAAGCACGGTCGTGGCTAACTCATTATGTAGCAGATATGCTTGAAAGTGGTAATGCACATACTACAATCTATCTTAGCATGCACGTATTGCAGTCTATCGAGACGGCTGTATGGAATGGTTTGACTGGACATACGTAGAAATGCTAGTCGTCCACCCCGCCTGACATTGCTTACAGCATGTGTGCGAAATTTAGGCTCGATGCACAGATACCGCGATCTATCAGCAGTAAATGAGCGGGACGCGATACTGTGAAGTCAGGGAGCGCATAGGTAAAATACGGTTCTAGCCAAATTTTAGCTAGCTAAGGGATGGAATAAAGCAGAAGCATACATTTGACCAGGATTTGCTGCTGAGCTCGCGGTTTTTGTTGCGAGTACAATTCTCAAGTATGTGTGGGTCTATATAACTGCTTTACATATAGATGTATACATATGTATATATGCGTCCCTACCTATCAAATCTTTCTTAAAGCTTCTTATAATTTGATTCTTGTGTTGCCTGGAAAACAACAAGGACAGGAATACAGTACATTGAACAGATCGGAAGGCGTATGCCCGACTGCATGCAACGCTCTCAAATTCCAAGGCTTACTAGTGCAAAAGAAAGTGACTTCGTCATGTACTCTTTAATACCAGCGGATAATGAAAACCAAGCGTCGGAGTCCTTAGCTCAAGACAACTAATCATTTATTGTTAGCTTGGAATCGAACTTGCTAGTTCACTATAGACGAAAATGGGTGCAAAATTCATCGCGAACTACTGTATTCGACTGTATGTATTCAATTCTTTATTGCTTTCTTTTGTTCATAAAGCTGAGGTCACGTTGAGCTCTTAATCTTAACATACACAAGGTACCTGAATTCTTAAAAATGTTAGTTTCAAATGCTGAGCCGCTGCTTACTGATATTTTTCTTCTAAAATCTGGCTAGGATATGTCAACCAAGCGCTGGCAACATAGCTGTACGCTACCACTTGCTCGCCAGTGCCATTAGTTTTTTTTCGCATTATACTCTTTCGTAACTTTTTATGCATATATGTAGACTTAAAATGTAGAATAGTTTGACACACGCTTTCCTCTAAGTTGAAGACAAGCCCGCCGGCCTTACTTTGTTGAAAGGAATTCAGTTCAAATGGTTGTCCGCGAATCAATACGCGATTGTATTGAAAGGTATTCAGTTCAATTGGAGGGCTCGAATCAGTACATGATTGTATTCATTCTGCTGCCAATATCGTTCCACCTGTTGCCATCGCGTCGGCGATACATTTGCACATATATATATATATATATATATATATATATATATATATATATATATATATATTTGAAGCGAAGGCTGCGGACCAATTCACAAGATACTCAAGGAATGTCAGCATCTGTCTTAGTCGTTGCTAATTTTGATATAAAACATGTACAAATAAGTAGTTGGCGTCCGACTCTTCGAGAGTTCGGCTCCTTCGCTACAACGGACTGTGACTGCTACAATGTACGAATGGACTAGAAACTGCAAGGTCATTTTGGATTAGCTGTCAGCTTGATAAATAAACTTCTGATTGCGACGAATACATGAACAGAATCGACAATGGAAATTATCAGAGCCAACCTTTTTGTTAACCCCATGCGATATGTGTTTCAGAAGCGTTGATGTTTTTGTGCACTAAAATACAGAAAAACCATATAGGTACATACAGAGAATATTCATGAACATATTTACAGGATATAGGAGAAATATAAAGAAAAGCAGACGTATTCGATATACACTAGCGGAGAAATTTTGTCTCGTTCTTCACAGCTTATATGTCCGTAAGTGTCCGTATAGACATGCAATCACAATGTGCGTTTGCAAAAAATTATGCGTATACTCATGCAAATATAATATGAATATATGCAGTTACGTATACATATGTACAAGTGATTGGAAACGTCTGCAGACGCGAACGAGTGTACAACGGATTCATCTGTGTACTGTGTTAAGAAGGTTTTACTTGTTTTGCAGAATGCTGGCGCATACAGAAATCTTTAACTTATGTGTGTAGTGTGTGGAGGTTAAAATTCATCAGCACAAGGAACGCTGAAATACATGACCCAAATCTCTAATATTATAAATAAGTTCGGTAGCTGCGCAGCAGTTGACAATCTAATTTACTTGCTCCATTGGTCAGCATGCGGTTTCTCATCAAATTTGTGGCTGTTTACTTAAATCAGTGTCATTATTCGAAAGTGAAAGTTTTATATACTTCATGAAGCATTGTCCTGAATCTTTTGCTCAATGGACCGGACTGAAAACTGCTGGCACATTTTTGTACAAGGCTCAGTAGCACATTGCTGCTGAAGCCACATAGCTCAGACGCAGTACTTCATCCCTATGCACAGCAGAACTGCTCCATGAAAAAGCCCAGTGCGTTTTGATTCTGTGTTATTACAAGTCACAAGACCAAGCTTTGTTTGTTAGCTTGTTTTCTGCGTGGCTAAGCTGCACCCAGCTACGACGAATGACTGAGTGAATGGACATACTATTAATAACGATATTCCAGCTTTGTGGAACTAAGCTGTATTATCTGAAGATAGCATGTTTTCATCAGGATGTCCAAGTCTGTAGGCTGAAAGAATAAAGTGATTTTACTCCTTTGATATTTGCATTTGCATATATTAGTCTTTTTTCGTACCCATGCGCGTTCATGACTTGTGCATAGCTTCGCCTCCAGTAAGGGAGGTGACAGCCAGTTACTACGTGTCAGTCTGCATATTTTATTAAGAATCCATAAAAAAATTAATAAACGCTTTCGCTAGAGATCTGATTGTCGTCTCCGACGTAGTTCTCCAAAGACTTTTCATAAATACGACTTCTCAGTGCATATGATTTAAACACGCGACGGAGAACGTCGCTAGCTTCATGAACACTAAAATCTGCTTTCAGCTCTCATTATATTGACAATTGGGTGCCAAGATGTACGCATTATGGAATAAAAAAGCAACAGTATACGCTTGAACAAGCTTGAAATTCTTCATCTTTCAGTGAAGTGAAGTGCTACGTTTTGTTATCGAAACATACCTTCTCTGCGGAAAATAATGCGAAAACTCGTCTACTGCAATGTGATTTTTTGCTTGAACATCGGGTTTTCATAAAACAAAGAAGTTATTTTAACTCATCACACCCATCATTTTGAACGAATGTATCAACCAAACACAATGCTACGTATACAACGAGTACAACATATCCTCGGTACCGTGGTGGTGCGTAGCTGCGCACAGCGGGTAGTGCACGTTATGCTGTTCGAAGATATTTTATGCTGTGTTGCTGTTGCATTGTATTTAAGAAAAATTTTCTCTTCGCGCAGCTGATGATTACCTAAAACTTAAAAAAGACGTACGAAACATAGGTGCTTGCTTGCACATGTAATAACATTGCTACTCAGAATGCCACACGCTGTTCAAATCCAAAATGAGCTCAATACTTAGCAAATATCTGTACAAAGGAAGCACAAAAGTCAACGATAAAAAACTTCTGATCTGTCAGTTACAGGTATCAACCTGACATGCGAATACACACCGTCACGCTTACGTGGAAGCGGTTCAGTGTCAGTTTTTTCACGTTTCGCTTCGAGAGAGACTGCATGAGGCTATTATGGCAGTTTCACATTCAATCCAAAAAGAATTACTGTACTTAAGACGCGCGAATACAACGGCACCAACATAAATGCACAAAACTTTCAAGAAATGATAGAATGAATTTGAGAGAGTAAACAATTAGAATACGATGCAAATATTGTTCGAAAGCAGTGCAACAGCGGTTCATTCAATGGCAGCACCAGTAACAGCAGCAGAAGAGACCCGCTTTTTCAGTTTGTTCTTGAACAGGGCAGGAGTTGCGAAAAATAGGCGGAAACAGGAGGTAATAGATGGGAGTCAGCGAAGCATTGCTGCTTTTACGATGTCGCCTATTACTGACACGTTGCAGTGTGCCTAGTTCATTGCTAATTTGTAACTTATACGATTTTAAGAAGCTGAAATGTCTTCGAATACTGTCAAGCAGTGGCGGTGAACAGTTAATCAAACGTCATTCGTTAGAGATTTGTTCACTTTATAGTTACAGACTGGAAAGGTGTGTGCGTAAAAGAGTAGCCCTTGCACAACGATTGAGCTAGTAGATTGGGGACCAAAATGAATTTACCGATGTAGTGATTGTCAATGTGTGCCATAAATGCTTTCATGCGGAAATTTTTAAACACTCGATTTTTCGCGATGCACTAACAGGCAGCTGACTAATCACGAAATTTGATTTTCCTTCGCATTTGCAACCATATACAGATTTTCAGTTGTCGAATGCGGTGTACTACCAGACTTCAGCTATAGAACGTTCTACCTTTCAGGCAGTGCATCATCTATTCTTGATTTTGCTGGAACTTACGGCTACGGCGCAGATGTTTATGAGTCAAAGCCGTTGTACACAAGCATAACTGCTTATAAAACCGATACTTCATTGATTAGAATCAACGTCCTGCAACGCTAGGAAACCACTTTTAACAGACCGCGCGTACAAAAGTCGAAGTCCCAATCAAAGCACAATTGAATACGAGAGCTCAAAAAGAGCTTCTACGACGTGGACTGCGGTACTTGCCATAATTTCTTGTGTATAAAAAAATTTACATGGACATATATATCATACATATATATATATATATATATGACCACGGCGAGTTGTACAGAAAAGTTTTTAACCTAGTACATATTTAAAACTGAAAGATATTGAAGCGTGACATAGATTGTAGCGCGAGTCACCGCATCTACGTTGAGGACGGCATCGACTCCGCTCTCCGCCCACCACCGCTCTCGCTGTCAGCGGGGAGAGATGCTATAGTTCGCAAGGAATCTTTTTTCCACGAAGACATGAACGACCGATGCGTTGGTCTTCCAGATGAAACCGGCTCCGAAGTCGTTCTTATACTGCTGGAAAACGAACCGCGCATCGCGCGTTCTCTGCAAAGACAAAAAAAAGAGTAGCTTCGAAGTTGGACTTCTTATGGAATTCGAACCAATAAGTCTGTGCAACGTTAATCGACTCATGCAAGCCTATGTCATATAACATATAAATGGTTTCTAGAAAATTGTTTACATGTGTTTCACTCATACTGCATACAGAATATTCCTTGTTAACAAGGGTACATACAAATCCAACTCCATGCACGGTTCACTGTAAGATCTGCGTTCACTTTCAGATTTGGATAATTACGAGTATACATATGTGAAGGGCCGATTTAGCACTTGCAGAGATCATGGAATTTGAATATTTGTCTGACAGTCTAGAAAGACATATCAGTACTCTATGCTGATTATACACACCATAACTACCAAATGTGGTTCGACCCACCAATATTGTTTCTAAAATCAAACAGCGCTGTGCTGCAGATGAGCAGAAAGCTTGTTCAAGCGTCACTACGAAATAAAAAAATTCCATTGCCACTCTTTTTTCTTCTTACCTCCTTTCAACTCCATAGCGGATATATCGTGTGTTCATTTTGAGTTGCCTACAAACGGAGCGAAGCCTAAAACGATGCCGAGCAGCAATCCGACGATGCAGCCCACTAAAAACACAAAACACACGTCTCCAAAAGAAAGTTTCTATAAAGCGTGTTGTGCGGAATATCTCCATCGATATACCGTACTCTCTCTTTGTGGAACAAACATAAAAACTATAAAATACACCATAGAGCGCTGCAGGTATATACTTGTGTTACTCTTGACCCAAGCATATCAGTGATTTGTGATGTCGACTCAATTTTTCACTCCATCCTCCGTAACAGTTAGTTTTTGTCATGTAAATAGCTTCAATTACCAGAAAGTAGGAGTCAGCTGGAGCCGAAACCTCATTGTAAATGGCTTTGCATGTATATAGCTCGTATGTTACTTATTTTTGACTAGCTCACATGATATGGGTAAAGCAGTACTACTTGTTAACCCGCCAATGGAGCCGCCAGTCAGTACACCCCCATAAGCTCCTATCCATGCGCCGCGCTTGCCCAGCAAAACCAGTGAAGTAAAGAAAGCCATCAGGCCTCCACCAAAGAAAAGAGAACCAGGCCAGCATCGTCGTATCATTCCTCCGCACAATCCGCCAACGACCATACCCTAATCACATAACGAAAAAACTTGCTTGAAGTTGCACGAGTGATGAATTCGCGACAGTAGCAAGCAGCTTACGCATTCGGCCTCTCCCCATGACACAATTGAATAGTGTCACGCTAACAAAAAATTTCACTTCCGGCTGCTTTCACTTGCCAACTACAAAGTCACGCGAGCGCGCCAGATAAGACACAATATATTTCCCGTTCATGCCGTAATGGAGGATGCCTCCAACATAAGGAATCATAAGTTCTTTGTTGGCGCAACAAATTTGGGCAAACAATCTGTAGAATGCAAAAATTTGATTTTGTGTATTGCATACACAGAGTAACAGTTTCACTGTTAGAATATCAATTGCAGTTACCCGTTGAGCGACCCTCAGCGTGATTATTTGCACGAAGGAGGAAATAACACAGACACCTAATGTGTCTTATCTGACATTAGATCCGCACTTCCTGTTGTTGCGAACGAGTGATGCCATATACTCACCCATTACTGCAGCCATTAAAATTGCATATGCTCCACCGTTGAAAAATGCCAACGAGAAAAATCCTGTGCAGATCATCAAAACAATAATGCCATACAAATTTATCCGTTTTGTACGACCGTCCAGGATGAACACCGTTACCACTAAGTATTGGTACAAACCATGCAAGGCTGTACATATTTGCGTGTATACCCAGAGGCGTATGAGGACTGAGGAATATGTAGCTAGTGTACTTGCCTATTGTATTCGAAGAGGCAGTTGTTTGTGTAATCACCGTCTTTAAGTCTTTGCACTGCTAGTATAGTTTACAAGATACAGACACAAAACACAATTACTGTACGTGTCCAGATTATCTGTCAGCGTCTCTGTCTCATTCTCAGACAATCTGTGAATGTACTGCCAGATAGAGAGCATAATGAAGTTCACCGCATCATAAATTATAGAACATCACAAAGTTCCGCGTACACACTGAGAGAAAGCCCTTCTTAAACTTCTGCTAAATTGAACGTGAAAAGGACGAGGATTTCGAATGTTAGTAGTCTCGATTCTACTTCACACATTGGAATCTGCACATTCAACATACACAGTTTATATAACCTCTACCAATTATGGTATATTTTGCTTACTTTGTGGAATGGGTAATAATTATATCATAAGATAACTAAATAAATGACTTCGTACCTTTGAAAAAAGCCTAGACATCATCAATGTCGCAACCACGATCGCTACAATAGAAGCAACGAAAGCAAATACGCCGCCGAAAATCAATCCAAAACAGTCGCAAGTATCCAAGCACGACTCTGTTGTTTGCTGCAATCAACACAATAGCAAATGCCTGGCACGCGCGTAAACACACTCAATGCAGTGTTTATGCACATGTCCTAAATATTAGGATGAATGAGCTTGGAACGAAAAGCGAAGTCAAGCGATCGTCTCCCATTTCAAAAATAGTGCGAGATAACACCTAACGCGTCTACATCGTTTAAACATAATGTACAAACCACGTTCGAGACGTGCGGGCTTGGCCGAAACACCTGTTACCTTGACGTAATCACGCTCTCCCCGTATTTTTATTTTTAGCGTGTACAGTCGGACACAGCATCACGAACCTCTTGACCAGCTATTAAACGTATATAAATCTGATAGTTAACCTGCCTCACTTATGCCTTTACATGGGCACAAACAAATGTTGACTAACCTGAACTATCCACCGGATACTGCAATTGACAGCTCTTTCTCTCTTCATATTTACCTCTCTTGACACAAGTGTTCGACAAATGAAACGAAATAGGACCTGGCACGACACTCCCAATCATCAAACGTGTTGAAGTGTATTTGAAGTATCAATTGACCACTGCCGTGTAGAATAGATCATAGCAAGCCTCGCATAAGTCTGGCAGGAGAATGATAAGCGACAGCCAAGTGAGATCTTACAGCGACTTACAGAGGCGGAGAGACGGTATACCACTGCGCTAGATGCTGTAGACGCTCCAGCCGGCTGGACATTAGGAGGCAGCTGCCCTGTATTATATGCAGCTGTAGGTGGCAAAAGAGCGCTGCTTTCTACCTTTTGTCTTCTAGCCCGTGGACGCCTGTACTGCTGTTCTATTCCACTGTGCTCTTTGGGGACAGTACTCCAATTTTCGAGCGGAATAGGGGTAACTGGTTGAGCTATTACCGCAGCCGTTGATGCAGGTTGAGATGGAGCCAATTGCGTGCTGATCTCTTGCTCATGAAAAAGGAAGCGTGGACGCCTTGTCTGCCACGAATATTGATGGAAATGGAACGTCTTCATTTGCCAAAGGGACTGAAGTTGCTGTGCCGTCATCTTGGATCCTTTCGCTGAACGGCAGTGTATTTGGCAGAGGAGTTGGGGGAAGCACGTAAGATAGCCCATCAGATGAAGGCTTTGAAAAAACTACAGGCTGCAGATGTGCAGGTTCGTATACTGCAGATGGAATGGGAGCTTGTTCCGGCATGAGTGATATGTTTTGTCACAGCTTCAGCAGCCAGTGCGGAGCTTTTCACATCATCAGGTTGCTGCACTGAAGGCTGCTGCTGCGCTATCACACTTCCTACCAACTGTTCCTGCGGCGCGTGCTGCTGCGCTAACTGCTGCTGCAACGGTTGTGGCTCAAAAACTGCTGTTGTACCTGCGGCTGCTCTAAAGGTGGCTGCGGAGATGCCGGCTGCTCTACAGGCTGCTGCTGTCGAAGTTGCTGCAATACAGACTGTGACGGTTCAGATTGCAACTGTCCAGACTGCGGCGACTCAAATTGCTGCTGCTCAAGTTGCTGCTGAACAAGCGAGTGTTGTACAGCCTGCTGTGGTTCATCCTGCTCGTGTAAGAGCGTGGCAGTTCTATCACTTGAAGGTACAGTAGACAACTGCGACTGTCCCTCGCTTGAGATTGAAAGAGTCTGACTGCGAGAATCGGAAGAATGTGACACAGAACCTGCGGGGAACAGAGACCTTGCATGATTCTGAATAGATATAGTAGAATCAGGTGTCACAAGGAGGGAATTGAACTCTGTACAGTTGAGGATACAGTGCGATGGCCAGTTGGAAGACTGGAGCGAGGTCGGATAGAGGAAGAACGAGGCAGCATATTTCTCATCTCCATAGATGTAAGATATGCATTAGTTTGAGCACCTTCTTGTCTTGACTCAGCCGGGCTCGCAATAACAAATTTGCCGCTACCTGTATTGAGACTTTCGGATGCGGGGAGGTCTGTCTTTACGAATGTGTTTACTACAGTTGGTACAGTTGACACTGAATGATCCACAAGGAATGATAAAGTACTTGTTTGTACAGAGTCAGCGCCCCCGAAGGGGAAGTCGAGACAGAGTGCGTTCGTGATAGTGAGGGCTCATGTGGGTGAATAGAGAATCGCCTGTTATGCTTCGCTACTGTTAGACCTTGATTTACAACAGCAGGTTTTTGTGCGTTTTGTACACCTGCGATGAACGGTTGACTTTCACCTTGATGGACATCATGGCTGTGTCGTTCGCGACCACGAATGTGATTGAGAATGGATTGCCGCTCGAACTGATTAGAGACCGTCTTTGAAGAGCGTTTATTATAAGCAACTTCCTGCGGCTTCGAGGACCTGAGAATCTGAAGTAGCTACGTGGGTGGACACTTTGCCATACACGCGTGGCTGAATATATTTATGACGAGATTTTACCTCCGACATATGAGCTTCAGGAGCATCTGCTGAGGAATGAAACATTGACAGATCATCAAAAAATCAAGCCTAGGAAACAAACGAAAACGAATGAAAGAAACTTTGCCGAAGATGTTCGTCTTCGAAATCTGAAGCTGCATCCCCGCATACACGTATTGAGCCTTCCATTGAAGAAAGCATACTTACGTATGATTCTGCAACAGCCACAAGTAAGGTTAAAAAAGCGGTTTGTTGCCGGCGCATCACTCTGCTGCATTTCATACTCATGGAAAGGTTGCGCTGACCCCTCTCTAAACATGCGGCGTGGCCCCGAGGGTTGACGTGCGAAAGTCATCTTGATAAAACAGAAAAAAACTACACCTCGTCGAACTCTAGTAAAAGCACGCGACGACCCAAACAACTCTCCAGAACATTTTGACTTACAGGGATGAAAGCTAACTGCAACTTGAACCGCAGCCACAAATGTTACAAAGAAACTGGATACATATCGTTCAAAATTTGACACTGTGCACTGATAACTCTCCCGTTTGCCCCCCTAAACCCCACTTCCTATTTGAACTCGGCAAAAAAATTTGTCAACCTGTTTAGAAACGAAATCAGCTCCAGCTATCTCAGCCAGTACCTGGTTTAGCTCACTGCGAACTTTGCTTTCTTCCACGTGTACGACGTACGCGCACAGGATCATTACAAAAAACTTGACGCGATAAAACATAGAGCCACGAATTACGTTACGATCACTCCCTACTCATGCGACCAAAGTGGGCGGCTCTGTACCGATTGTGAACCTTCCTCGAAGGACAAGAAGGATTTGCCATAGTAAAGGACGTAGTCGGGCCGCGCTCGAGAACTCACGGGAGAAACAGACCATTTTCCCGGATCAGTATCGATATTGTGCAAATGAGTTTGGTCACACAAATTACAGCATTAGCAACGCTGTCTCTACAGTGACCGCGAAATGCTGTGTTCTGTTCGATAAAGTTTCTCAACGCTGCTCCACATGGTTTTTGGAAAGCAAGGAGAAGATGACTACATTGAGCTGAATGAGATATACTGGGCGTTGATTTCAGCGACGCATGTTTTTACGGCTCATCATTAATCAACGACGTGGTAATACAGCGTCGTCGATGATCGGCGCAACTTGAGAGGCCACACAAATAAGTGGTAATGTAGGAGAGTTCTGCTGACTAACAAGTTGCAGAAGCATCACGGAGTTTGCCACTAAATCAAAAAAACAACACTCCGTTACACGGACAGAATGATGAGCGAATTGGACGCAGCGTAGAAATTGCGTCTATCATAACAGTCAGCCATAGCTGTCCAATCAGTACATTATAGCGATTTTGATTGGTAGATAGAAAAATTCTCGTTTAAGCCAATATATTTTAACGATGTGTAAGATTGACGAGTAGAGTGAGTGAATACAAGTGTTGTGGTTTTGTTCGATAGATATGAGAGCTGCTTGACGCGTCACATCCATTGTGCGGGGGGCACAAGAAGCTGACCATAACTAGCACGACGACAATTGTGATTTCAGATAAACTATACCATGTCGTCGGTGCTCCCTTTGTTTAAATTGTGCCGTGTGCTGTAAGGTGAATTTTTAGGTCCATCATCTTCCTTGTAGGTTTGTCAAAAAGTGGAAGGATCGATTTGTTTTACTATGTAGTCTTCCAATTAACAAAACAGAATAATTACACACGCACGCACACTCAATAAAGTGTTCCTGAAATATTGGGAGAAAATATACATCTGAGACAAAGAAGAGAAATGACATCTCATCCGAAGTCGCTGAATAACATATTTATCAACTAAAACTTGTATATTATAAGTAAAGCTTGAGACATGGTAACCTTGTATTGCGTATTGACTATGACTCGACCAAGCGCTTCAGCATCACGAACATTCGCGCATAAATAATTCGTAGAGTCTTAGAAATTTGTATCGTGTTTGGGCCTTCAGGCCCCCACATGCATTTTTTTTATACTAAGAGCACTTCGCGGCTCGATCATTAAGAAGGTGGAAAAATATAGGAGACTGAGAGGAAGGAACCAGACGGCTTGGGACTCATTGAATGCTGCACTATGCGATTTACTACGTGCAGCCGCTAATCGAATGTAAAAGTTGAGATAGAAACTTTGAATTTGTTTAGCATGTCTAGACAAAGTATATTGAGAGTAGTCTGTACGATTGTGACTTGCGTACGCTTGCCCCAAATTCATTGACAAACCATTACATTCCGAAGCTCTTCGCAAGCTCCAGAATCCTCTGAATTTCCAGTTTTGTGTGCTGCGGTTTTCATCTTACTGTTATGCAATGTACTTCGTTCATACGGTGAGCACCGCAAAGTGTTAATTTGTGCGTCGTGACAGTGTTGCCAGTCTGCTCTCCTATCAAATAACTGATATGGAGACACACTACCGCTGCACGTTTAAGTTTGAGTGATTTTCCACCTTTTCAGCTATTATTTTTTTTCAGTGTCAACCTCCATGTGCACGGCTTCTTGTAAAATAGTCACATTGATCCTTGTGTTATCGGCTTGTCCGCTTCCATCCGTTGGTCTTTTTATATTGATTGCTAGTCAATAAAAAGCTTTTCTGCATTTCACTACGCCTGTGGAGCCGAAATCAGTTGCGTAAAAATTTTCTCAACAAATGCTTATATTTCTCGTCACAAACGTAATTCTTCACATATGTCTCCTCATTGCGAAAGCCGTATAGCAGTAGGCAGTGACGACTGAGGTCAATCACGAAATCATTTTACACCATTGACACTCCATATATTATCTTGAAACAACTGCAGTTATGCACTTTAAACTCTTTGCTGATTTCTGACAAGTGAGCAAGCTTTGTGTATTAAAACTAAAGCAGCTGGACAGGCGGGCCACTCGACACCGAAATGACTGCGACCTCGTGAACGTCTACTTGCACTTTCTCGTCAAATATCGTTTCAAACTACCGAAACCGCCAAATAATTATCTCTGTACACGGATTTAACAAAACTCTGTACATGATGGAAATATAATCGCGCGCGCAGGTATACTATGTCCATCAGTTTTCAACCTGCCTTTTGCTCTTGTCGACTGTGCACGACAATCGACCGCAAAATTTAAGTGAACTGATTCCAATGAGGCAGTGCGAAAAATTGTAAATGAGCAGAAGGCACAATTCCCGCGTATTTTTTTCCAAGGTCAAAAACTGCCATTCCGTTTTTTTGACTGTTAGTTCGTTCTGCCGGTTCGAGCTGTCACGCTTTTGCGTAACAGATGATGATACGAAAACTATGCCACGATAATCGGATTATTGAATGCATATTACTGGCGTGTCCTAGTTTTTGCGAACTATAAGTGACATGAATTCCTCCGACAAACAGGTTACAGAACATCAATGATAGTCGGATGAAGTGGTGCAGCCATACTATTAACGTAAAAGTTGCACCGGTGGGGCGCTAGGTAAGCCAAAACTGCTCGCTCGATTGGTAGTTGTCTGCATGCTATTCAAAGCTTAGACATGTTCGTGTCTTTTTGTATTTCGTCCCTTTGATGTATGCCACTGCAACATTTGCAAAGATGTTGAAACTGTTCTACGGGCAAGAAGACTTTGCCGGCCGCATTTTTTTAACTGTCTATACATAGGGGTCTTCAAGAGACTTTTTATCATGCTGCATGAATATATTCACAAATTGTGGGTAGTTTACGTTTTTCGATTTGGCGTTATAACCGGCGCAATAGCAGTGAAAGCAGGGTCGGTCTTGCACGAGCATGTAACTCCACGTTCTCTGCATCTGTGCATTGGTATCCTTTTTGACCGTGACGACCATCATTCGGAATTATTTCACTTTTTTTCTAGGTGCATGTGACACGTTTTTGTGCAGTTCTACGGAAATCTGTCAGCTGCTGGTGGTTCACGTAGCCATACTTCGTTTTGGAAACTGTATCACAGTATACAAACCTTTAGTTGTCGATGGAGAGCCCCGCACTCCAAAGTAGCACCAGTCGCTCCGTACAATTGTATATCGCATGTCCCTACATTTCGGATAGGCGCCGATCGCTTCGCATCAATAGTATATAGTCAACGATTGAGTTCGTCCGTGCCAAACAGCAAAGTGTCGCGGTGCTGGGGACGTTTTACTTTAGTGTTACACAACATTATATTCTCTGCATTACGTACCGCCAACTGTTTACCGTTGGTAGTTACCAGCAAGAACCGTCGGAGTTAAGCTATTGGGTTTGTTTTGTTTTCGAACGAGAGCAATAGCGACAACGTGATCGCGCATGCAAACCGGTTTTTTTTAAAAAAGGGTGACAAGTCCTGCAGCAGGTGGGCCGCTACCGCTCCTGCTGCTGTCACTAAAGTGGCAGCAGCAGCAGCAGCTTCCATATTCTTACACTACGGAGCTTGTGAGAATTCCGTGCAGGTGTAGCAGCGGCAGCAGCAGCACAGCTGCTGCTGCCGCTGCTGCTCTGCGTCGTTTGACGGTGTTGAGCAGCCGCTGCCGAAAACGAAGGAAGCGTGCTATTTTGTGCCGATATCCCTGGGGAGAGGAAGCAGGCGGGGCCACATTAAACTAGCCGCAACGTATTACTGCACTTTGAGCACTGTCACGGCAAGCATAAGATACTAACTCTATTGCGTGCAGCATTTGCAGTGCAGCACATCATAAAATTTTGTAGTGAACTGGGATATAGCTAATCAAAATGCTTGTCAGACCGCAAGCGCAGTCTTCCTCGGCTGCAGAGGGCCTCTCTCAACGTCGTTTCCGCGAGAGTACAAACTTTGGACAGCAGCCGTTTTAGGAGAAGGTACAACACACAATAGACTTGACGGCCATGAAACGGAAGACACCAGCGTCGAAAAAAACCTTCTGGCCTCCGCTGCTGCTACTTTCATATCGGTTGCCTTCTCTCGCTCTTTCTCGTTGGAACGGAGCCTTCATCAGCTGTCGTTGCGGTCATCCTTCTCTGCTGAAGTAGCAGGTGCAACAACAACAGTGCCAGCAGCAGCAACGGCAGTGTCTGCACAACTTCTTCAAGAACCCGCTGTTGAATTTAGAGCAGCTACACGTTCAACTACTCAGGGTGAGGTGCATCTGCTAACAGTAATGACATTATCAAGCCTATAGCTGAACGGGCAGCCCATTCGCCCGACGTCGTCCAGCAGCAGCAACAACGGCAAAAACTGGCACTGGCAGCTGCTGGCGAGCTTAGCAGTAGGAGAATTGCGTTTAGCGAGACAGCGCAGCCTTTTTCTCGACCCTGTGCACTGAAGGCCTCGTCAACAGAATCATTAACGGTGGAACGTAAAAAGACTGCTGCTGGTGCGTATTCGAGCAGTCTGGAAGGTAGATTGTGCAAAATATCGTCAGCAGCTTCAAGAGTGGAAAGAGTTGAGGCACACGCTTATTGCAAGATCAACCAAAAAACAGCACGTTTTCAGCGAGAGAGAAGGCCAAGGAGCCTGATTTGAATCTCTGCACCAGAAAGAGGCAGCTACCGTTCCCTTCTGCAGACAGAGCAGTGATAATTGAAGATGTACACGCGCGATTGGGAGAGGCCGGCATGCGTGATCTTCTAGCAGCAAGCGACGCGCTTTCTATGCGTGTATTTGACCAAAAGTGTTTAGAAAGTCTTTCAAAAAAGAAGTGGTTATTGCAGGTTATGACTGACTGCGCGCCCGGTTCTCGGCCAACGGTTGTAGACACCACCTCGACAGAAGAACAGCACAAGGAAGAAACAACAGCAGCAGCAGCAAGTCTTGCGAACAACATGCGAAAGCAACTTCGAAGATCCGAGTGTTTGCTTGCGATTTAGAAACGGAGAAGAGAGGGAATCGAAGCAGCTACAGAGCATTGATTGTGAGGCGGAAACGAACGCAGCTGAAGGGGAAGTGGGAGGGAAAGAACACGGCAATGTGGCTGTAGCTGGTCACCAAGTAGAAGGCGAGCAGTTTGAAGAACCCTCAGGCGACGTTCGATGCTTAGGGTTTATCGTTTATCGAATTGACGTACAACTGCATGCAGTGCAAATAGGGAAATTGGCGGTGCTGGAGAGCTGTAGGGGACGCGGTTACGGTAAAAAGCTTGTGCGTAAAATTTTACAAGTCGCCCCGCCGGAATCGTAGCATTGCTTTCGTCAGTCTTTCCGCCTTGAGAAGCGGTAAGTCGGCTTGACCTTTTACGAATTGCACAGCAGTATACTGGTTTCTGTAAAACATGCATTGTAAGTTTCGATATTTGCACGTAATGAATCTCCCAATGTTTGTTATTTCTTTTGTTCATTGATAGCGCTAGTTTGTGAAAACGTGTTCTCGGGGCTAAATCAACGTCATCTCTTCTTTAGCAAGTTACCCCCGTGAAATTATCCCACCACAACAGGTGCTACTACTCTATCGCATACGACAAAATAACCAAAATGTGTTTGTAGAATTTTGAAAGTGTATATTCATATTTACATACGTGTTGTATAGGCGAAAGTCACATTGTGGCGTGGTTGGATCTGTGCGTATATATATATATATATATATATATATATATATCTTTCTTTTGTTAATACATATCAGTGTCTTAGTTGTCAATAATTACAGATATCAAGTGTTTCAAACCGCTATATATATATATATATATATATATATATATATAGCGTGACATATTTCAACAAACATAGCCGTATATTTACCTTTATATATTATACAGTTTTTTAGCGCCCTGTGTAGGAAAATGCTTAGAAATATCTTCATACACATATGGGGGAAATAATAACATGGATATGCATGTTGATGCATACTGAAATAATATGTCTGCAATAACATATGTATGTAGGTTAGTATCCTTCAGAGTATTCTCATGGTCAAATATTCTTACGAGCACAACTAAAAAATCATTGATTTACTCTGTATCATGCATATTTGTGAATATTGAGACGTCTTAGTGGTCATTCTTCGTTGAATTCGTAGCGCAGAAATGCGGAATTTTCTAATGAAAGTCTATCGTCGGTATGTTTATGAAATTCTACTATAGAGCAAATGAATCGCAGAATACAGTCTAGTTTTGCAATTATTTGCGTAGGCGTGCTTTGCCGAATGATCCCCTGTACAAAGAGAGACGGCTACATCTTCCGCAGTGCTGCTCATCATTTCAAACAGATCAAAAATGTAGTGCGCGCTTTGTACGGGCTACTATTTAATTTTTTCTAATATATGTTATTGTTCGGGAAAATCTTTTCAAACATGGAATTTATGAACACATACTGATAATTCGATGCAATTGTTTCTTGATCTTGTATTTGTTGACGTATGCAGCGGTTACTTTTTACACGCGATTGGGATTCAAGGGACACGAAGATATGGTAGTAGATGAGGAATTGAATGCACCGCAGCTCTATATGGAAATGCAGCTGCGTCGTCGTCCATGCTCACTTGGAAGAAAAGCGCTTACTGCGAGCAGTACGCGCAGGAAAAATGGTAAAGAGAGGAGAGCGAGACGTTAGAGCGAAAGTTTTTCCCAAATATAACGATTGAAACGTCATTTATACTGTCAAACGCTGAAAGATCAAGCGACTGAAAAATTACTCAAAGAGTTGATATAAACTTTATGTAGCAGAGGGATTATAAGTATCAAAAGCATCGAAAGGAAATCGAAGAGCATAAAATCGTCTGCTACGAATCAGTCATTTTTGGCTGTCGAGGGACTCGGCTTTGCCAAAGAAAGGCAAATGCGTCAAGTGATAAAGAGCGTCCAACTTTCAAACAACACAACGAACACTTAAGATGACAAATAGCGAGCTGAAGAAAAACACTTCAAATTTATAGCAAATGGACGCCATATTCGCTTTGCGCACCTTCCAGCAGCGATTCTTCTTGAGATAACGACACTAAAAACCGTTGTAGAAACTTCTTGAATGGAATTGTATTTATGTAGCTACAACCGTGTATTCCTTCATATGTGCAAGATTTTCTCATTACATAGTCGAACATGCTCAATGATGAGAGGAGTCTTCGACTCCCCGTTTTGAAGTTTTGACCGTTCAATCACCCACGCTTGAGTACAGTCCAGTTTAAGGATACGGCTAGGCTGATGAGATGTTGTGATACTTTGACCAATTCGATTGGGTGATCTCATCCGAAAGTTTGCGCTAGCAAACATATGGTCTGCACTTTTTGTGTAGCACTCACCACATCACGAGTGATGCACAGATCGGATATTAGCGAATTATCCAACCGCTTAATCCAATTTTAATTATCGAATTCGGGCCGCTGCACGCTTTTGCGGTGTATTCTGCGGGTCTGTAGTGGCAGCGGGAGCGTGTGCTGTCAAATTGATCTACTTTATTCTCAATCAAGTTTATTCGTTAATATAAGTTTTTATATATGTTTCAGTACTTGTACACAAGGGTGGAGACTTGTTGATACGCATGCAAGTTCAAAACTTTGAGCGGTGCAATAATTTAACAACTCTGCTTCATGCTCACCAAAACTTTCTGTGCGAGACTGAAATTGTTGTATAATGTTCAAGTTTGTTGTTTGCTCGTTAATTTTTTTTAGATGAGTATGCGCTGAGGAACCCACAAATTTTCTTGACATGTTTATGCAATATTGCTCTGCTGTACAACTTATTCGTTGACAGTGGTTGACCTTCAAGTAATACATGTCTAGATTCGTCGTTTGGCAGCAGTTCGTCTATGACTATCCCTACGGCAAACTTTATGCCCTGATGGCGGTGCATTCGATATTTTTGCCATGAAGGATGCTTCTGACCAGCGTGCAAACGTCCTCAGTTCTGGTGAAGGTATGTCTGAATTGTGTTTTATCCTGTAGAGTCCTGTTATTGTTCTGCAACCCCGCGGCGCTGGCATAAAAAAAAAAAGATTGTACAAATGGCTTACCAGCGACGTTTTTTACAATGCACCTTCTAGTTCGGTGGGGAAATTATCGCAATCCAGTGTGATATATCTAACAGTGCAACATTAGCCACGAGTTCATAATTTAATGTGATCCACTATGGTATATACAGCAGCGAGTAACATCGCCGTTAACCCAAGAAGGCGCCATACAAAAACTCGAACGCAGAGCAGCAAATAAGAAACTTTCTGAAAGCTTTGCAAACGTTTCATGTCATATGAAATGACTCCCTTTACCTCTCTTTTTTTAAAAAAAGTTGCTTTCGTGAATGCTGTGCAGAAGCTATTCGTTTCGGTCTTAAGAAGCTTTACCAGACAATGTAGTTACCGCATATAATATGTAAATGCCTTGTTTACACCATGCCACTTAGCATGCGTAGTCGCAGACGTCACGTTCGCCTACAACCACAAATATTGAACTGCTGCGTCTATAATTATAAACTGTGACCATATGTCTGGTAAGAGTATTTAACAAATATGTTTGGGGGCAAGTAGTGCCTGAACTAGAAGCAAGCATCTTTGCTGTCTACGTTTTTTTCTAATACAAGCGGACTAATCGGTAGTGTGTTTCTCACGAATAGTCAAGATGGTGAACCGAACGGCTCGTACAGGAAAAGATTTGACTACACCGTCTTCCAGCGACGAACACATTATGTACAGCATATAAGGGTTACCCGGAAATGACTGCTCTTATGTGCAGATATAATTCTGGTTACAGCCAGCGCTGCTTCCACTTACTGTGTCCGCATCTGGTAAACAACAAATCTACGACTATCTCTGTGGTTCCGGAGTAAACTGTGGGAGTGCCTTTTGCAGAAATGTACTGGTGAGCTGGCCAGCATTGAAAAAACCATTTCACAACAAGCCCATATATATGAAGTGATTTCTACAGTTTCCCCAGCGTTTGCTCAATTTTTTGCCCTAGCCTTTCTCAGGAATTCAATCAAGTATCACGTGGAGTGCCCTACACTTTTACGGTAGGTTAGAAGCAGCAGCTCAGTTTGTGGAAGCAGGCCATTGTACCAGCAGGGCCACAGATGTACCAAGAGCTAGTGCAAACTTAGACTGCAGCTGTTATAGCACACAGAACTACCTTCACTACCGATCCCATATGTTAAGGCAGCCGCAGCGTTTGATGGAGACGACAGTTATACAATGGTAACTTGTATGTTTCGCGACATCAAATATGTTAGACTTGATATAGCTTCATGCACAAATATGCTTTCTGCACGCCCGTGGCACCTCTTTTCAACTTCGTCTTCGGCAAAAAAGTATCATATTTCACTGTAAAAGAACAATACACATATGTATTTATGTGTGAGCAGGTAACCATGCACACTAGTATACGGCACATGCATTCACCGCACGTAGCGTTGCAAGCAACTTGATCATGCCTTATGAAAAATAACATCGAACATGTGTTGATCTGGCGTGACACAAACTCTGTATCAGATCTGCATGTCTTCTTTATTTGTCTAGATAAGGCCACGGAAAACCATATTCCAAATGGAGGCACTTGTGAAACACAAACATGCTTGTTGAGATGGAGACTCTTGTGAAACACAAACATGCTTGTCGGTATTCAGGTGGTCTTTGCGAGAATTAAGGGTTGTGAAGAGTTTAACACAACACCACCGTTCACACTGGTATCTGTTGCAGATTCTCCATCAATTTCGGACGATCGTGTACGATATCAAATTCCTTAAAATCTTACTGAGTATATTGCAATTTGTCGTAGTTTAAAGCAGCGAGAGAAACAAGGTAGTGGTGTCATACATACAAAATTGTTGCTGATGAGCATGTAACTTGTGAAACAGAACAATCAAAACAGCGGCTTCCACCAAAAAGACATCATTGAGACCTTGTAATTAGGTATATCGATGACTTCGATACAAGGAACTTGGGTGGTTCAGATGTTAAGCCGGTTTTGTTAAACGCTATTTTTATTATCACTATGGAGTAAGTTTCACACGTATCCCACATAGTACCCATAAGTCGATATGGATGTATATATGTTCAGATAATTCAAAATTTCCGGCTGGTGCCGTCTCACAGCAAATAAAAATAAATTAGTCGTATTTGTTTCCGCATTCGCACAAAGAAACTGAGATAGTTGACCATTTCATTTTTACATGACATACGCATTGCTACAGTGCAACTCGACCGTCAAACAGTAGTACAAGAAGGTATGGAAAATTGTGACAACGGTATATAGCTACCGGATCTCTTTGTGTCGAATCAAAATGCTGCTATAGTGTAGCTCGACCGTAGAAAAGCAGTACAGCACATTTCCTAATGCTAGTATTGATACTGGACGTATATAGGGCGTACTGGATATATCTAGAGTACAGCATCTCCGACTACGGAATCGATTGCATAGGGTTGATATCGTAGAAGATAACTCTACATCAGACTATCTTTACAGTTCGGGATCCCCACTTGCGGAATTCATTGCATGGTACTGGAGAATTCTCTTTCCCTCTACTCAACAATGAAATAATGAAATTGATGGCAGCCAAATTGCCAACCACTAGCTATAAAAAATCAGCGATAACCTTCATTTGCGCTAAAAGAGCCTTTTATTTGAGTTTCTTCTTCTATTTTAGGGCGGCCGAGAAATCCTTGACAAACGAAAAACATTTCCCGGGACTCCGCTCTCGATGCTCTGCAGAGTGATCATAAGCAATCAGTTGACTGACGTGTACACTCAATTGCGTGCTTCCTGTCTGGGTGAGAAGGGGACACTTTGAAATTGACTTACTTCAAAAGAGCGGGGCGACGACTTGGCTCCAGAAGCACAACTCAGTAGCAGAACTACACAGCAAAAACCGCCCTAGTTAGACGAAATAGTGGATGCGACAAATTTGATGAGAACACCGGCTTAACTAACGAACTTTATGCTGCTACACAAAGGTACAGCAGCTGCCAAGTAAAGGAAACCAAGCGATAGAAACAAGTTACCGTGACACATGTAGCAACTCAACTACGCTGCGCGAATACGTGGCTCCATTGCACGAACGGACAGAAAACCGGATTGAAGGTTGAAGACTATTGTTTATGCGGACATGAACTTTTATAAAGACTTTTCAGGCGCTCAACCACTCGAGTATTGGTCAGTCGTTGTCGTTTTTGACAACGTAACCAGTCGACAATTACTCAATCACGTCTAGTTCCACAATCTGTAATTGCATCTTTAAGTAGAAAGCCCACGATTTGTGAGCACATACCTTTCAGTTCCACACGTATAATTTGTTTACAAAGCACTAGATCAGTGTATTCGTGAACAATTGAAAGAAATTTATTCGTGGCCACACTACGCAACGACCCACTAGAGCACCTCGTGTGAGAGCACGAGCATACATCATTACACCAGAATGATTACTTTTGTAGTGTTTGCCTACGTATCTCGATAGAGCCTTGCGCCTGCGTGTGTGTGGGCTTCTAATGCCTTTAGCACGTTTCAAACGAGCAAACGCAATATTTCAATGGGCAGCAAAGAGGAGAAGTGTAAGCGTGTACATTTTCTGCCACAATATCTCAAACATACATTGCACATCTTTTTCCAGGCGATTTCCCATACACATGCTGTTTATAGATAGACATATATATATATATATGTATATGTGGATATATTTAGATATAAGAAGATCTACATTTACAGTGGATATTCTTGTAGCAGACACAATGTCACAGATATAATCACACTTTTACCATATACATGCATACATTCGAGTTTCTCTCAAATCATTTTTACGCAATACTCTAAGAAGTCGTATCAAGTTTGCAATACAGCGACCGAAAGTGAAACATTGAATTAAAATTTCTGCTGGGACATACAATTGTACCTAGGTTTTGCAGACGAAACCTTCTTTAAATCGCGTCTTCAAGTAAACTTTGTAGTTGTTAGTTTCGCTCCCCATGAACATTTTTACCACAAATGTGCCACCGAGCTTCAGTACCTGTGCGAATAGTACAAAAAGTTCTCTTGTTTGTTCTGCGTTTGACCGCAACCGCTTCAGTACAGATTTACAGCATGACCATAGTCATATAAATCTGTGTCTCTATACATACATAAATATTTTCAAACACTGCTCTCTGCCTCATTCCGGATATGTGGAACCATGCACGAAAAATTGGATGCCACAAAGGCCTAGTGAAGTTGCTACCATTTCGAGACCTCTCAGCCTTTGTATGTTGCTTTCAGCTCATCTCCATGTGTTCAAGCGTCATATCGACACATACACACATATACATGTGAAAATATAAAGGTTATTGCTCCTTCTCAATGAACTGAGTTCGAGCAAAACTTTACACTCACACCCCAACCCGAGCTTCTGTCTATATACATAAATCTACTGGTTGATTTTACTCTCTCCGTCTTTCTCTCTCTCCCTCTTTCCATATATATATATATATATATATATGTCCATATTCGTTCAGTTACGCTGAGCATTGAAGTGTGTGGATGCGCGAACATACCTGAAAGCTGAAATTCACGACTTTTTACTAAGATCACTTCTACCATGAGCGTAAAAAAAAACAAACAGGGAAATTCTGCCAAAAAAACGCCTGTATCTACAGCTTAAAAACTCACCTATGCGACGAAGCTGCAATATACAAGCACGTGAAGACCGAAAACTTCAACGTTTCATATTCAAAGTACCATGAAATATTGTCTATCACATGCATATAGAGGTAAAATGCGTGTATGCATGACTGCAGCTTGTAAAAGAGTAGCGCGGAAAAAATGGCAAATTGCGCCTACATTATTCTTATCCAAGAGCCTTCGGAAGTACATATATATATATATATACATATATATATATGTATATATATATATATATATGTATACAAATATTTCTTGAAGACTTATATTTCTAGATGTCGTAAGGTGTGGCAAAGGAAACGGACGGCAACGAGCGCGCCGCATGTTTTCAGTAGTTAGCACTTTTTCGTAGAATATTGTACATACTTACAGATATCTGTATAAATGTATACACATCTATAGTTTATAGGTGTACGCATTCATGCAAATTTGTCCATATATTGCACACACAAATATTTAGCGTATACTTAAGTCACAAAAAGTGAGAGATCAGATGTGTGCCGCCTATGTTTTCCTGGACAAAGTCATACTATCCGGATACCAGAAGCACAGGTGCAGGAAGAATATGATTCTCAGGGTGAGTTTTCAGTCACTGACAGAGTCCTCACCTGCTCCATTAGATCTGCAGCATACAAACAAAGCTCCGCAGAATTTAAGTGATCATCTTGGGGAATGCCAATGCAAGCGGGAGACATATCACTTAGTACTACATCTGCCTTTCGTTCCCCTAGTTCTTCAAGGACTGTGAACAGGGTGCCTGCCTGTCCCACACTCCCCTGAATAAACCGCACATTCGGTAACTATACGAGCACACCAAAAAAAGCGCTCACATGTAGTCAGTCAGAAAGTGGAAAAAAACATACACACAGCTATGAAGCAGTGCGCCTTTGAATCTGTGCGTTCAAATTCATATGTAATGACTGCATATGCAAAAGCGGTGCATATATACCGCCTTTTTTTTTACTCACAAAATCAGCCCTAGAAAACCACGTACAGCTTGTCTAGACCCTTACTTGCACACCCGCCTGCGTGCACTAGTTTTCAAGGGAGATAAGGGTGTCTATATGCTCGGTCGTTTCATACGTTCGAAGATATTTCACTTTATTGAGATTTGAAGCTACTCTGTGTATATTCATACGCATATGTGCTACAGTGGACTTTTGTCACATACGCATGCGTAGATTCTAAGGTGTAGTCCTATAGACACAGGACGTCGTCTGCTACAGTTGTAAAATTCTGTAAAACCGGTCAATAATCTAGCAACAACGACGTGTGCATAAATTTTTTCACATGTGCACAAATATCATGTTTTTGAACATTAGCAGAAAATGCGAACCGAATAACTACTTCTTTCGCAGTAGCGACCTGCTGCTGTGAAAGGTTGCACGCATGTTCTAACATGCCATGTTAAACGTAAGGACTTCATTCTACCCATGAATATTTACATCATCAAAAAATTTGATGAAGTAATCGTCGAAGAGGAACTCTTCAGACTCTGAATCGCGACCTTCGAAGCTGCAAAACGCCGATGTAGGCACACTATACTTTCACAATCCCTCTATACAATTGTGAAAAGTTCAACAGATATCGATACATATATACGTAAAAAATCGATGGATAATATACATAATCATATATATATATACATGGAATGCGTGATGAATTTCTTTTTTCGGTAAAACTGGAGACAATGAGATGAAGCGAAAGAATCACGAGCAACTTACTGGCTCTATAGCAACAGGATCGACAGCAATGACAAGTCCTTGACTGCCGCTTCGAGTTGATGGTGGATGATGCTCTTGTGGTTGTACGTCAATTCGTTCAGAAGCCACCTGACTCCAACTTCCAGGATAAGCGCCTAAATCAACAACTACCTGATCACGCCTGAAAAAGAGATAAGCGTCGTCTAGTTGCTCAAGCTTAAACGCTGCGCGACTGCGATAATTGCGCTGCGCAAAGTCGTAACATATGCACATCCATTTGTAAGCATTTTCATTCATAGATCTGTTTTAATATCGAAAATGTGTAGATTCATTGCACACATGGACATACAAGTGCTCAGCGAAATGAAAGTTGAGCTTGAGCTAGAGAATGGAAGAGTCGTACATCTGCTTAGCTATAAGTGCTGCTAAGATGTGGTACAGTACTCACAAATGCATGGTAAAACTATAAATAAATAAAGAAAGAAATATATATATATATATATATGTATATTGTACAAGCTTGCTCATACGCGTTTATATTATATACACATATATATGTATTATATGCAGCTGAATTGAAAAATTTATGATTATGGAGAAAGCAAATTTAACTAGCTGTTCTCTAAACACTGTTAAACCGCTGGATTAGAGTTACGTGAAGTCGTATCAGACAGTATCCAAGATTTATACGCATGATACCCACATATGTACAGATATGTGGGTGACCCTCTATGCAAGTGACTATAGTCATACAGCCATATGTGTCATGGACTACTGCTCAATGAAAATAGCAGAGGAGTACCAAAACCTGGCAAAATATTCCAGAAGCACAGAAGTTTTACTTGCTTGAGCACCTGCACAGAATTTGCAGCAGTTGTGACAATACCTATGGAAACGGCAACAAACAAATGGCAGCATGTGCCAGTTTATACATACATATATATATATATATCAAATCCGCACACATACTGCGACTTCGTAGTGCGTTTGTAAAGATATCTGTGATTGCCCCCCTCAGCCGTCCTTGCACCAAAAGAACGCGCTAGAATCTACTTCGTAGTATATAGCGGCAACACCCATCACTTCACCGACAACATATATATATATATATATATATATATATTTATCTTTCTCATTACGACAAGTTCCAGGTATAGGTGGTTGACTTTCATATATGTAATTGAAGACAGATTATGGTAAGTTTCAGGTATAGTTCTTGAATTGTACATATGTAATTGTAGACGACTACGCGATCTTCTTTAGGGGTAATCTCTAAGTGTTCGGAATTGAGAAGTGTCTCTGTGTGTCATGAGAAGTTTTCCAAACGGATTAGATTCCAAAAAAGGGCACATGGAAGCAGCTGTTCCTACCTCCTGAGCACGTAAAACATAACGATCTGTGATTTGTCGCTTGATCCATTCAGAAGTGTGGCCGCTAGTTGTTTTGTTGCGCAAGCGTGGCTCTCCTGCAAAAGACCGAGAAGCCAAAAAAGACCACCAATTCTGCGCAGTTTTCTGGTGTTTTGACTGCTGACGTAGCGCCACTTTGAATCGACCGCAGTTGTGGTCTAGGCCCAAAGCAGGCACACCGCAGCCACTGCCGAGCGTTCCCAGCGTAGGAGCAGCGAAAACCCATCTTTTGTTGGTATATACAGAAGCAGCACACATAAGTTCTGTCTTCTCGTCTGCACCTTGAGGCACTGAACCAGCCACATTCGTGGCTTCAGAAACTGGATTTCTGGTTGCACTTGCCTCAGCAAGTGTGTGGTTATCCGTATCGGCAAATTCACTAGAAGTCGCAGCATCTCCAGTAGTCGCAGAGGCAGCTTCAAGGACTGCATTTCGACGTACAAATAGACAGGCTAGCCGAGGCGCAGCGGCTTGACTGAAACAAAGGAAACTGGCTTTTCGCGCTGCTGCAGAAGTTGAAGTCGGCCTTCGAAAAAAAAGGGACTTCTGCAGCGGCAGCATGAATCCAGTCGAGTGGTCCAGTCTCGCAGGCCCTGTTGTCCAGTATGTTTCCAAGTTTGTCGAGAAATTTTGGGAAGCAGTCAGAGAAGCTCTTGCCAGTGCAGAAACAGGCGGACTGTGGCTGTGAAGCCCATGGCGGCAACCAACAGTCCGTGGAAAAAAAACAACACTTTCCTGCTTCGAGCTGCTGCACCTCTTCAAGTCTGACGACGAGAGACTGCAGAAACAGTTGTTTCTGCTGGAACCAGGAATCTTCACTGCATGCTGCGCAGAGGCCCGCCTGCTCGGTTCCAACAGGCAGTCCCTGTAGTTGTTTCTGTTGTTGAAGCCACGTCTGCAGACGTAGCTGCTATTTCTGTGGCAACAACAGGAAGCCGTTTGTGCAAGCTGCCGCTGTTGTCCCTTTTCTGAAGCAGCAGCAGCAGCGTAGTTTGCTCCAACTACAAAGCTGCAGCTCCGACTACGCTGCAAAAATCGACGCTCTGCTGCTGGTGGGGCTGCAGCACCGGCTACTGAAGCGGTTGCAATTGAGTAGAAAGTAGGCGACGCACAAACTTGCAAAGCACGCTGCTTCATGCAGAAGCCTCTTGTCTGTTGGGCTAAAGAGCGCAGGCGCTGCTGCTGCTGCTCCTGTTGCAACAACAACAACTGGCTGAGTACATAAAAATCCCGCGACTCGCTCTGGTTTTGCCGTGCTAAAACGAGAAACTGTTGAGTTTTACTTTGTTGTTCTTGTTGTTTCTGCAGCAGCAGCGGTTCTAAGTTGTGAGTTTTGCTTCGCTGCTGGTTTCGGTTCCGATACTGCTGGCTCTGCGTTCGAACGGATGCTCGTACCAGAGCCTCCACTCTATCAGTGCCTGAGTTCCACGCAAACGTTGCTGGTTCGAAAAAAAATGGAATCTTCCACGTGGCACCATTAACCGACTTTGCAGCCTGCTTTGCTGCTGCTCCTGCTGCATGCAGAGTGTTCTCGTAAAAAACCTTCATTTTTTGAGACCTAATGATCATCCCCAGTCTTACAGTTTACAGGCGCTATACTGCCTTTTTCCTTTCGAGGAAAAACCTCTTCGCTGGGGTAAAGGCAGACACAGACATACCTATTTGCATGTGTCTAGACTTCCACTCCCTCTATACAGGAACATGGTTCACGTGTGTTTGACGTATATGTGTATTTGTTTGTATAGACAGGTGACACTATTGTTCGATGTAGATGAAAACTGCAATACATTCTAGCTGAGTCAGAGGCATGCGAAAAACTCATTGAGCAAGCACCTTCGCTGTCAAAGGACGAGAAAATGCATCCTTACTCAATGATGAGTTTTCCACTCATAGAGAGTTCCCGAAAAATGAAAGTTCTACCCACTAAAAAAAAACTTGGTCTACATTGTAGGCATGCTTACTACGAAATTCACATATATGTTCTTCAAATCCATATGTGTACTCATAGATCAGCCCATACATATATTTATATATATATATATATATAATTCCTCGAAGTGGCGCGACTCCATGAGGCAAAAATGCAGTATTACCTGATGTATTATTAGTGTGGGCATATATCCAGCTCGGTTTCTACCTTATACCATAAGCTGCTTTTGTCGGTACCTTTTTCGATGACGTTTACTGTAAGACGATCAATATATATATATATATATATATATATATATATATATATATATGTACATATAGATGTGAACTGAACTTTACATGAATACTTATGTATATGAAACTGTAATCATATACCATAAATACAACTCGGAGGAAGGAGCATCAACGCGTATATTTTCATGAAAAATATATATACAAAGAGACACATGAAGCGAATGTATAACACCAGCAAGTTTGCCCTTGGTGCAAAAACGCATAAATAATCTCCCCGCCAGCGTCTTACTCGTACATTAGCAGCAGAAGCATGAACCGCAGCAGAGGCAGCAACAGCAGCAGAGAAATAGAGGCAGCAGAAGAACAGAAGGCACCGCGTGTCAAACAGAAGGGACACCCTTGCAAAAAACTGCTCCTGTTGAAACATAAGTTTTATCTGTATGAAGACACATCTCGTATAGGTGTACGTAAACAGAGGTACCTAGAGGATATATGCACAAATATACAAATAAATGTTATAAAAAAATTGAAGAGGCGCCTTTAAAGGCAGAGAGTAAGGGAGGTTGATTAAAGTACACGAAAAATTGAAAAGCAAAAGACAAATGGATCACACGACGAAGGGAAAGAAAGAACGGAGACACACGGGGGAAGGGAAGAGAGAAAAGAGAAGAGAACCTTAAGAAAGAAAAAAAAATCGACACAGTGGAAAAATAATGTACTATAAGCGAAAACACCGGTGAGCTTGCGGGTGTATATACTTGGCGACAGTTTTGATGGTGTCGATACACCCAAATGAGTCAAACGGACAGTCGAAACATCAGGAGGAACAATAAATCGCTCTGCGCTGCTATCCAACTCGACCTGTATTTTGGTTTTGTTGAACTTTTCAACGTGTGCATTATCACGTGATTAAGGGACAGTGAGTAGAGCGGCTGCAACACTCAAGCCACTGCAGGTGTTGCTGCTGACGCTGCTGTGGCTGAGTTTGCTATCTTGTTTAGAGTATGCGCACATGCGTGCATGCGTTTGCTTTTTCCGAAGACTGCATAGTCAACTCGACAAACAATTTACTTTCATCATCGCATGCATTCATATAAAAAACTTCGTTTCTACGCATATATATGTATATGTAGGTCAAGGTCATGTTGTATATGTTGGTGAAGTGGGTCAGATTCGGTCGGCTAGGTCATACAAGTGAAGACTTTCTGTTACTGACTGTCGTGTTTTGTGGATAATCAGTGTGATCGATTTACATCCATAGACCTTGCGTTTGAGAGAAAACCTACGTATACGTGTACATGATTACAATCGTGTCTGTGTAGAGTAATAGTTGAGCGGTTTACAAAGAAAGTGTTTTCCACCGCAATAGCGGCTCTTTATCAGGCAGACAGCCGCAAAATATTGAAAAAATGAAAGAGAATGCTATTTGGCGATTCTGCGAGGATATTCTCGGCTCGAAAAAACATTCACACCACGGGCGGGCAGGTGCGTGCGGTGCCCCCTCCGCTGCTTCATATCCTTCACACCTAATGCGCTTGCAGCAGTGTGAGTAGCACATCCGAGTTTTCCCTGATTTGCAGCCGTAAAAACAACAACAGCAGCAGTCAGGGGAGCAAAAGCAATAGAAACTGAATCATCAGCAGCAGTGGCGTGGGTGCAAACAGAATAACAGCAGCTGTGGCATTTGCTTTCGTATCTCTTTCTCATTATGTTTTTGGTTTCTCTTTTGAACATTTCCGTTGCCTGTGTGCTTTGTGAACCGCAACATGCAGCCATTGCAGTTCTCTAGTGAGAGTTTTGAGTTTTCTCACGGTTCCCGCAGCTGCAGCAGCAGCACCAGTGACAGCCACAACCGCGGCAGAAACGGCAAAATTTGTAGCGACAGTGAATGCAAGAGAAATCCAAGCGACGCCGTGCACTGCACGAGCAGACAGACCACTTGCGACTGCGGCCACAGCAGATGCAAAAGTGGCAGCTGTAGAAAGAGTCTTTATTGCTGCTGCATGATGAGGAGGAGCAGCAGCAGCACACGTAGCTGCTGCAACAACGACGCCAACAAGTGCACTAGCACCAGCGAGAATCTCGATGGTGACGACAATCCAAGCACTCCACTACTACAGTGCAGCAGCAACACATGTGAACTGAGTGCCTTTTTGTCTCGCATGCAGAGCTGCTCCGCCACCTCAGAAGAAAAAACTGCACTTCTCTACTCGTTCTTCGCAGCAGCCAGTCTCTCACCACCCTCCAAGCAGTTTTTTCTCTCCAGTGCTTCAACAGAAAAGAAGAGAGAAACTAGGCCGCAGTGGACTTCTCCCCCTCCACTGCTGCTGCGTGTGCTGCATGCACTTGTTGCTGGGCAGCTGGCGCTTAGTCCGGAGCTAGCGCAAGTCGTTGAAGCGCTCTGCACCAGCAAAGACAGGTATGGCACAAGTGTCTGCAGCAGCAGGCCCAATAGTAGAGCAGACGACGTAGAGACAGCAGCTTTCAAAGAAGCTGCAGTGACTTGTTGTGAATCTGCGCAGAAAGGCCCTCCTGCGTTCGAGCCTCTACACACGCAAGTCCAAAAAAAAGGGAAGAATATGAGTGGATTCAACTGCTCAGCTGTGCCCAGTATCGAAGCTTGCAGCCGCAGTCGTGCAAGTTGTGGTGTGGCAGCTGATTCTCTGGACTTTTCGAACGCGAACAGCAGCAACCTTCTTGCAGGCGGCAGTTGGTTAGATCTTCATCGAGACCGAAAGAACTCCAGCACAGACAAGGAAAAGGCAGCAACCGAAAACAGCCGAATCTGCAGACAAACCAAAGTTTCTGCTTGCAGACAACGCTTCAGCCTGTCAAGCGACGACACCCACAACTCGACCAGTAGCAGCACAGTCAGCCACAACAAGAGCAGCAGCAGTCGTAGAAGCCGCAGCAGCTTCTTCACCGCCACTTCTCGTAGAGTAGCAGTAGTAGCAGAGGAGTCAACAAGCAACTTTTCGAAGACGACGATGTGCAAGTGTCGGGACAGCAGCAGCAGCAGTGGCAACATCCACAGACGCCGCAGCAGCGACAGCCAGTGCAATACTAATACTAGAAAGAGCGCTGTTCTCGTCAACAGCTACGGCAGAGATTCTGCCAGTGAGAAGAACAGCAGTGTCAGCCACCACCCCAACGCCCGCAACGACAACTGGTCTTCGCTTTCATCTAGACCTCCGCTGCACATCTCTCTCTACACATCCAGCGAAATTTTGCATGCGTTTTACGAGTGTCTGTCTGAGTCTGCTTCCGTGCTGAGACGCACCTCGCCTTCGACGACTCTGCTGCTGTTTCCCACCCTGAGCCCACCACCACCTCACACACAACTCCTCAGCGGCTCTACTCCTCCTCCTCCTACTACTAGTAGTGATAGTCGTACTAGGACTATCAACACTACGACTACTACTACTCTAGAACTACAGCGACAACAGCAGGAGTCTGTGTTTCTGCTGATGAACACTATCTCGAATTTCCTGGGTGATTTGCCGGCTTTGCTGGCTTTGCTGAGCGACTCAGGCAGCACCAACACTCAGCAGCCTAGTGAGCGACTCAGCAGCAGCAGAAGAAGCGAAGACAGTTTCTACGAAGCCAACAGCCCACAGCAGCAGGGAAGGTGGCTGCAGCAACTGCTGGCTCTGCCTTGTTTGATTCAAGAACTCCAGTTTTTGCTGCCTAGAGCCTTCGGTCTTTGTGTGGCTGAGCAGGAAGCTTTGCAGTTGCAGTTGAGTCCAGCGGCTGTGGAGCTGCGAGTGGCGCAGCTTCTGCTGCTGGCTTCTTGGGGGTGGCTGCGAAGCCGTCTTTCTGAAGCGCAGACACTGCAGTCAGTGCAGTCTCTGACGCTTCACTCGGAAAACGAGAAAGCCTCGTCGACGCCGTCTGCTGTATGTACAGCGCCTAGTCGTCTTCAGCCTGAAAAATCCAGCTGTTTTCGCGACCCAAAGAAGCGGCGAGCTGTGCTGGCAACTGTGCCTGCTGCTGCTGCTGCTCCAACAACAACGTTTTCTTCAGCACTTTTTTTGAGTGCCACCAGGCGCTTCATCATGCGAGGACATGTTGACGCGTTTGCGGCTGAGTGGCTCGTGCAGTTGCTGCTGCGCATGCATGTCCTCCCCTGTTCTGAAGAGTCCAGAGCAGACACCTGTTCTATCGAGAATCACACAAAAACTCCTTCTTCCACTTCCACTTCCACTTCCACTTCTACTGCTGCTGGTGCTGCTATTTGTGGGAAAGAAGAAGGCGTGGATTTTTCAGCTGCTTTTGGCACCGACGTCGTTGGGCGAGTTTTTGGTGGGGCAGCAGCAGCAGCAGTAGATGTTGAGACGACAGCTGAGGAAGAAGTGAGTGACTTGGTGCTGAGTCTGCAGCAGTTGCTGAAGCAACTGGCTGTGGTTTCTGCTGCTGGTGAAGCCTTGCAGCTGGCGCAGGCAGTTCTGAAGCACCTCGCTGGCTTCTTCTACTTGGCAGAAGCTTCGTCTGCGAAAAAAACGAGTGGCCTTGAAAGCAACCAAGCAACTAGTGCTTCTTCTTCTTTAGAAAACGGCGTTCAGCTGTGTGTGCATCACCCCGCAGCACTGCGACTGCTGCAGCAACTTCTACTGGGTCTCTGCATTAACAGCAGCAGCAGCAACCACACTCACTGCAAACAAAACAACAGTCAGCGCAGCAACCTCCCTTCTTCTTTCTCTTCCTCTTCTTCCTCTTTCTCTTCCTCTTCTTTTTCTTCTTTTTCTTCCTCTTCTTCTTCTTCGTCTTTGTTGTGGGCGTCGTCGAGAGAAGAAGAGAGCCCGCGGACGCAGCAGCAGCGAGTGCCTTGGGCCCCCACTGCAGGCGCCTTGAGTTTTTCGACGGACTGTTCGCTGCTGCAGCTGCTGCTGGTGCGTTTTCTATTGCCCACTGTTGTTGGAACTTCGACTGCATGCAGCAGCCACTTCCCCTTGCCTGCAACTCTCGCCCTTCTCGACGTGCTCTCTGGCACTGCTGCTGTCTCCAGTGGTTTTTCCTTGCCGCTCTTTGCTGCTGCGAGAAAGTCGCCCAGTAAAGAGGAGCAAAAAAGCAGCAGCAACGAACTCACAAATCTCCCCACACCCACTACTACGAGTACTACTACGAGTACTATTAGTACTAATACAACTACTACTACTGCTAGTACGGCTACTAGTACTACTGCAGCCACTGACGACGACGACGAGGAGGACTGCGAGGTGGTGAAGAAGAAGGAGAAGGCGGAGACAAACGCAGCTCTCAAAAGGGGAACAACCACAGTCGATGATGATGGTGGTGGTGGCAATAGTAGTAATAGTAATAATAGTAGTAGTAGTAGAAGTAGTGGTAGTGAGAGACTGCTCGTTTTTTCGCCAACTCTCGCAGCAGCCTTTGCAGACATGTTTCGGCGATTTCTTCAGCTCTGGGCTGACGAAGCGCTGCTGCCTGTGCTCTCACTGCAGCAACATCTGCGTCTCGCGTGTTGTCTCATTCGCTCACTGCACAACTTGCCTCAAGCTATAATCATAGCTGCTTACTTTGTTGCAACCACTACTAAGAGTAAGAATAATACTACTACTGCTGCAACCACTAATAACAGTACTCACAACAATAATACTACTGCTGCTGCTGCTGCTGATGATGGTGCTGGCTTGGGTTTCGAGCCCACAACTGCTTCAACGACTACTACTAGTACTACTACTAGTAGTAGTATGCGTAGTTTTTCTGCTGCAGTTGATGGTGGTGGTGGCGAAGCACCGAGAGCCCCAACGCAACAAACTTCTGCTGCAAATGCTCAGACCCCTGCACTACTACTCCATTCTTCTGAAAAAGCGAAAGTTCCCTTCTTCACAGAGAAAGCCCCTACTACAGCAGCCGCAGAAGCAGACTCCATACAAGCAGCTGGAACAACAACAAACACAACAACAACTACGAATACAACGACAAAAACAACAGCAGAGAGAGTGGGTGCAGACTTTGAGGAGAAGGAGGAGAGAAGATGGGCGACGGAGAAGGCACTTGCAGTGGTCAGAGAGGTTTGTAAAAACTTGTCGACTTTGATAGGCGAGGCCGAAATTGGCTGCTTCATGCAAGGCATCCACAGCCGCCTAGGCAGCGCGGAAGCAGCCATTCGGTGCGCAGCCATGCTCACTGCCGAGGCACTAGCTGCGTGGCTGCATGCAAAGTCGCAAGGGCGGAGAAAGAGCAGCGAAGACAGTGGCAGGAGTGGGGGCGAAATTCGGAGCGAAAGTGAGAGCAGAAAGCGCGACAGTGAGGGTGGAAAAAGCAGCTCCATGCGTTCTAGTGGTGTTGGTGCTAGTGCTGGCTGTGTGGAGTTGCGTCGCAAGCCGCTCGTGATGCGCTTTCGAGAGTTGAAGCTATTGCGCAATCAAACGCACTCACTTTTGCGGAATTGGCTGCAAGCTGCGACTGCTGCTGCAAACAACCACCAGTGGCTGCTGCGGCCGCGCTCGGAACTGCGCAACTCCGCACAGCAACTTTTCTCTCGAGAAAACAGTGCGCTTCTTTCCCTGCACTTGTCGATGCAAACCAGTGGCAACTTTAACAGCACTAACAGCACTAACAGCATCAACAACGGGCAACTGCGGACTTTGGGTTCTGCTTCCTCACTGGTGGGTGTTGTGGAGCGAGGAACACTCACTGGTGAAGAAGAAGCGAACTCCGAAGCAGTTTCGTCGAAGAACTTGCATCTGTGCATCAACAGTAGTCAAAAAAGCCTTCTTCTTTTGAGGTTGGAAGAAGGGGAGCCGCTGGTGCCTTTTCTCGAGGCGCTGAAGCTGCGCGGTCGTCTGCAGCAGCTGCGCCGACAAGAAGAAGAGCAGCCACCAACGACCACGAAGCAGGCGCAGTTGTCGTCGGCGACTTCACAACACAGAGACGAGAAAAGGGGGAGTCTGGCGCATGCAGCCGAAGAGACGAGCGCCCCCTTTCTCGCAACAACGACTGCAGTGGAGCCAACCACCCAAAACGGCAGCAATCTCGCAGCCCAAGTGGAAGCCAAGCAGCGAAGTTTAGTGAAGAAGCAGGAGGAGAAGCAGCAGTCTTTACAGTGCACGACTGGTAGACAACAAAGCACCGGAGCCTCCAACTGCTCCACTGTCGGGGGCTTTCGCATCAAGGTGGAAATGGAGAAAGAAGAAGACGAAGAAAACGAAGAAGCCGCCTCCTCTTCTTCTTCTCCTTTTTCCAGTGGAAGCGACGAAGATGAAAGTTACTTCAGGAACTTGCCCGACTTGGTGCCGCTGCGTTCTGCGCACTACTCACTAGCGGGCCTCTCTGCAGCAAAAGGAGCAACAGCAGAAGGAGCAGTGGCCACTTCCCCAACAGAGCAGACTGGCTCGAGTTTGTTGCTAGTGGAGCCAGCAGCTGGCGCACTGGCTGGCGACTGCTGTGCTGCACTGTCGCCGCAGAGTCTGCGACAAGTGCTGGAGTGGCTGCAAGGCAGCACTGAGTGCGCCAGTAGTGGAGGAGGAGGCGAAGAAGAAGAGAAAACAACAAAAGCAGCAGCTGAAAAGAGACGCAGAGCAGCTGAGGAACTGCCCAGTCGCCGTCTCTTCCGACTCAGTGCTGCGCTGCACTACTGCACGCCGCTTCTTCTGCTGCAGCAGCAGCTGCGGCAGCGCATGCAGGGGGAGTGGTGCTGGCAAGTGGACCAGGAGGAGGAGAGCAGCAGCGCTGCTGCAGCCGAAGACTACTACGGGGAGTTCGGCGACTCCACCCTCAGTGCTCAGCTCTTCCACGCTCTCCTCCACGTCGACGCCTCTTCTCTCAAGCTTTTCTCTGCTGCTGGTGGTGGTGGTGTTTGTGGTGGTGGTGCTACTTGCGCGAAAGTGCAGACTTTAACCGATTCCTTTAGCAGTGGCGAAAGCAGCGAAGATGATGAGTGCAGCAGACCCCACGCAGTCGCCTCTCCCTTTCCTTCCGTGTTTTGCGGCGAAGCTGCCAGACGGCTCGCCCTGGCTGCGTTGCTCGCTCTGCAAATTCGCAAACTGCTGCCACTAGTTTGTGCTGCTCTGCAGCAGTCCTCGCAGCAACTTTCAGTGGCGCAGCAGTTGCTGCTGCTCGACTCGCTGCAGCGCGCTCTCTGCTGGCTCGCTGTGGGTGCTCCCTCTGACGACTGCAGCTTCTTGCGTGGACTCTCTGAACAACCACTCAAGTCACCTCCGCGAAGAATCTCTGCTTCTATGCGAGCTGCTGCTGTGAATGTGGATCCTGCTGCTGTGAATGTGGGCTCTGCTGCTGTGAATCTGGGCTCTGCTGCTGTGAATCTGGGCTCTGCTGCTGTTTCTGCTGTTTCTGCTGTTGGTGTGAATTGTAGACAGAATGATGCACTTGTGAAAGTGGCAGACAGACGAGCGGGTGTGGTGGTGTGGAGAAGAGACGACTCGAGGAGTCGAACAGCACCTGAACGAGTGTACAGGAACTTGCTGGCGCCGCTTGCTGCAGAGATTTGCTGGCAGTTGCTGGGTGGTGTGTTGCAGACTAGGCGAGACTCATCACAAGTGTTTTCTTCGGTGACTGTCTTCAGTGCGTCTGTTCAGCAGCAGCAGCCGACGGTGCTGGCGGGCTTGCTGGCAGTCGTCGGCGTCTGTCTGCAACAGGCAGGAAAAGCCAGTCTCGACATGGGAGACGTTGTGCCTTTTGTAGTGAACGTTGCGCTGTTCTTGAAAGTGCATGCGGATCGCGGCGTTCGCCGCGCAGTGCTTGGCTTGCTCGCTGCTCTCTTCACTGCCGGTGTCTGTGAAGAGCTGCTTCTGAGTTGGCTAGAAGACGCTTTCGCTTGTGATTCTTTGTCTGTGTCTGCTGGTGGCTGCTACGCTTCAGTGCAGCAACAACACAGTTGGGCTCTTCCAGCCCTCACACAGTTCTCACACAGCAGCAGTCTCTTTCAAACGTATTCAGAAACGTGTGGCCAGCTCCCCGGTGTTCTTCGGCTGGCGGAGGAGTTGAAGAAACAAATCCAGTTTGATCCTGATGCGAGTTGTCGCGAACTCGCGAAGATGGTCTTGGCTTTGTTGCTCAGTCTCTGTCGATAACTTGCTGTCTTCCAACTCGAGAGTGTGGCGGTCGACACGCGTGTGTGTGTAGTCAGTTATGGGGATAGATAGAATCACGTACCTTCGAGCAGAAATTTAATGTCGCATTAAGGTTGTTTTTACTACGTAAACCTGCTGGTTGTGGTATCTAGTTGTGAAAAAATTCCGCAGTGATTCGCGGAATGGATCTCTTTTTAACTTATGTGGTTTGCGTCTACTTGACAGTAGTAGTGTCATTTGACGTCAAGCTTACAAGCGACGACGGGCCAACAAGTGCATTCTAGGCAGCGTTCTACTGAAAGGGGACGCCAATGTTTGATCCTCTGTATATGCACGCGAAAAAATCTCCAAGCTTGTTCTGGTATATGCATGTACTGGTATTTTTCTCGGGGATTCAAACACTTTTGGGGCCGCCGATTTCACCTTAAACGCTAAAGCCAGGTATAATCAATGTACGCTATGAAGATATAAACCTAAAATCAGATCAGCTCTACTATATATATATATATATATATATATATATATATATATTTGCTAATAGTTGATCTTCATGTATTTCGAAAATTGATGATGCATATGTATATCAACGCTAATCAAAGTTATGTACATATACATATATACATTTGTATTTATTTATTTTGCGCAAAAAAATTTCTACATGTATTATGCATACAGAAAACGTACGCAGTGCTACTTTGTAGATTGACGTGACCCAGAGGGTCAAGCGCTCGGTTAAAAAATGCAGAGCTTGCATGAATATGTAAGTATTTGCAAGTTGCGAGGCGAAAGCGAAGTTCCATTTTCTTGTCAAAGCATAGGTTGCTGCAATGTTCGGTACTGGCAATACTTGTGTTGTAATCAAGCCTTGTCGTGGCATGCGCCCACCACCATACCAATAGTCTTTGGATACATGAAGCTGGCATCATATTGGTAAGTTTTCGCTTTCATTATAACTTAAAGCTCAACATGTATATATTGTAAAAAATAATCTTGCGTCGCTTCGAGTGTCTTTGAGCAACGGCTCACCGGTGACTCTACGCTAAATCTAGTTGCATTACACGTGCCGCTATACATATATTGGTTGCTATTCAACGAGTAGCAATACGGTATTTAATATTCAAAAGTAAACTAGTTTCTGTGCTCTACATCTTTCCTGATCTTTTTTTACGTCTGGAAAGGAAAAGACAACAAAACAGGATTTTTGGAGTTTCGCCTATATATATATATATATATATATAAATAACACGTGTACTTACACGTAGGTACGTATAGAAGTAAAGGTATGGCATACTATGCTCCCTCTATGACGAGACTGCCGTGTAGTCCACATAAATTCTTCTGTAATAGCTTTTTTTGTAAGAGAGAAAGCGCACTGTATAGAAAGTCACAGAAATAGTTGTCCTGCTACCGCATGTAACTTGCCATGATACCATTTTGTTACGAATTACGTGGAGCAATCGGCAGTATCCTGTATACCCTTTATCTGTTCTGAAGTACAATCAGTTTGCATACCCCTTCAAACATATGTGGATTAGTATGCATACACGCTCATGAATAATAAATGTATATATATCTCCTGAAAGTTGCTCTGCGATAGCATCGCTTCTTTTAGTCGCGAATGAGGCTGCAACAGACAAGTTGCTGCTGACGAATATCGGAGAGCAGGCGAAAAAGTATCAATATTTTAAAAAAGAAAATTTACTTTTAATTCCAGTGTTGTACTCTCTAATCCACATCTTCATTGTAGTCAAATGAGTGTCATTAAATAGTATGGTTTCTCGAATATATAGTTCAAATTGTATATATATTTCTACATATATGTACGCCTAGAATTATACATGTATGTTCGTTATAGAAACAGTTATCTATGTCTGCTGCAGAAAATTGTGCACCTTCTTGTATCGAATTTCAGACTTGCAACACACCGTAAAAAGAATCTACCTGAAAAGCATTACTTCACCCCGTGCATTCATTAGTCAGTTCATGCAACCTAACTAAAAGCAATGTGGCTAGCGATTAAGAAGCTTTTTTTTTTTGCAGAGAGCTCATGGCGGTCTCCAGGCTTGAGCGTAAAGAGATGTAAATGAGCATTGCATACGAATTGCCGTTCAACTCTAACCTTTAACTTTCTGAGTGATTCTGCATTCAACCAGGTTAAAGCACGTTTTTATGTCTCTTCGTTCCAAGGGTTAATGCAGTCGGCAGACACAACACCGCAACTGGTTTATGTTCAAATGTGCTTTGCACTCATCATATATGTACATATATATATACGTGCGTATACAACATGCGAATTTTCACCCATCATATGCGAATGTTATCGGCATACATATAAACTTAACCGCTTACAAACGTGTTAGCAGCACATTTATTGAAGCGGGAACCGAATATGCATATGCGATGAAAAAGGATTAGCAGAATGTCAAACATGTCAAACGAATACGCACAAATTAATGAAGTAGAGAACTAGTATCGCATTCTGAAAAGGAAATAGAAGGTACTCGCTGAGTAACAAACTGGCATAACATGACAGTGGCAGAGTACTATATGAGAAACTTGCCACCCACACAGGGAATGCAGCGATAGCTTGTCAAAATCTACGTTTTTTGCGGACGTTGCCAATGCCTGTATGAGATAATATTGTTATGCGTGCCTTGACAATAAATATATATATATATATATATATATATATATATATATATATATATATATATGAACCATACAAATGTAATTTTTTTCCCGACGTCTAACTGCAAATGTGTTTTAGCGGGCGACTATCAAATTGGTAGAAGACGAGATATAGCACTACTGAGTAAGGAACTGTACTGTTGACGTGAGGTTCCTCTGCTCTGCTGCTGCAGGAGCTAGCAGCAGATCAAAGCAGCCAACTACACAAAAAAGGAGTGTTAAAAACAACTGGACTTTCACCGGTATATTTTGAAAAATCAATGCATGATGAAATTTCACATTTCTTACATATAAAGACTATATTTGTCGCAAAGGTAATTATCGTGTTTCCACCGCAGTACACTGTCAAATCTGTCTTACCTAACAAAATTTTGGTTTGAAGAGTGTTAAGTAAAATTATTCTCGATTACAAATTGAATTGAAGGGTTCAAGAAATTATTATAACACACAAAGCCCTATTTCTAATACTCGAGACAGGCATTTTATCAGGAAGAAATGCAGCTAGGCCGTCTTATCTGATTATTACCCTGTAGTTTATACACGTATATATATATATATATATATATATATATATATATATATATATCTGAATTTGAGCAGTATGATTTCTGACACAACGCTACGATGGAGAGATGATCTTGATGCATATTTGCATGAATCAAGCTCAGTAGATAACTCTTTTGAAATTGGTACGATAGGGCAACAAGCAACAGCAGCTCCTGAGGGATATCTGTATCGGTTTTTCTCTCTGCTGAGACTAGATTCTGGTCACAGGAAAAACAAAGTAGCAAATTTGCTCGTCAGCCCTAGAGCACTTGTTGAAAAACATTGAACTATAGTCACAAAGAATGATAGCATCCACATGAGTAATTGCTCAGCGTTGTACATGCATACTGGCTATAGCTTTTCACTTGGTTGCCCTCATGTTTCTTTCAGTTAGTGTGTGTTGTTCAGCCTTAAAAGATGCGTGCTTCAGTTGATTGCTCAGCATTCAGCATAAAAAAGAAAAATCTATATTCTTCTGCTGAGTCGCAAATTGCTGATGCCATTTAGAGTGTTGGAACAAACACGTTCACCGCTACGAAATTCAGCTAGAGTGTCTCGGATCTCAGAGTTCATCAGCGTATCTGCGGGCGAAAATAGATTTTGAACAGCTGCTGAGGTTAAACAATGTGACACTACCGAACGTGTTGCACGTTTTTCAGCAGTAGTTGAGTCATCTTCTTCAAAGCGCAGCTCATGTAAAGAGGTGAGCTAGCAGTTTTATAATTCTTCCGCAATCCTTAATTTATCTCATAAGTAGCTGCATATAAGGTGTTAGTGGTAGATGCGAAGCTAAAATAAATTTCTCAGCAATCAGCCAATTTTAACAGTCATAGGGGTATAGACGAAATCGTACACTGGAACTCATGTGATATATGCGGAATTTTGTAGAATTTTTCCCGTTTCAATCCATGTTTGCAGTTATGTGTGTATAGCGTGAGTTAATTGCATCCATGAGCGAAATCACTGTTGACGTCCGAGAGCAATAATCCTATGGGATTGTATTTCTTTAGTTAGAGAAGGCCTTGTTGAGCGTCGAGAAGAAGCTCTCGCAGACATACAGGTGTATGTACTTTGCCCATTGGTTCATCTTCTACATCTGCAACGCATAAATGCACACGAATATATAAACGTAGGTAGACGGTACACGCATGTGGACTATAGCTTAAATTTGATTGTACACATGAATGTATATATATATATATATATATATATGCATGTACATATATGTATGTGAACAGCCAAACATAATGCATATGAGCGGAAAAAAAAGGCAAGATGCGTACACATTTTTCGGAAGATGTCGCAGCTGCGGTTGTATATGCTGCCGCAACAAAAAAAACACTCCTCGACTTTTAAAGTTTACAGCCGCACCAATACTTGCAAATAGTCTTCATCGAGCAGAACCATCAATGCGTATATATATTTTTTCGCACGCCATCGCAAGTGATGCGTACACTTACATATTTCTATGGTATGCAAACAAATTTTCAAGTAGCCCTTCTTTACATACTTTCACATGCATAGGCCAGGATTCATCTACGTACGCCGCTACAGAAGTACCTATATTTTTAAAACATGCATACTTTCAGACGTACATACAAGTACGCAGCCAAACATACATATAACTTTACTCATACTGAGTTCAACTAAACTGCATCAACATATGCATCATATATATATATATATATATATATATATATATATATTTGCCATGATATCCAAGCAGCAAAAGTGAGTCTTATACACTGCTCAACAAAAGAACTACGTAGATCGATTGTATGCGTCCACGTTAATGACTTGACTGTAGGTGAGAAACAAATGCACTGTTGAGCTTACAATACCTTGGCTACTACGATTAAGACCACTTTGAATCTTCGTGGTAAACATACCATGAAAACGACTACGGCTGTGCATATTCTACTTATCACCACAGATAATGGCAGCATAAAGACACTCATATACAGCCAAAAAGCCATATAAAGACACAGCCTCTCTCCCTTTCTCTCGAAATGAGCATAAAACAAAGATTCATATGCAGATATATGTCCTTGTATACGTTTGAAAAAGCTAGCTAACCAATTATCTGTAAATATATATATATATATATATATATATATATATATATATATATGCGCCAGTAAAACAGTCACTCTGTAAAGCAAGTAGCTGCCTAGTCTGAAAGAACTTACAAGGTAGCTGCTGGTATTGAGGAACTTCTAGCAAAGAACAGTACAACAAAGCGTCTGCTACTGCTGTCCATACGGAAAGAAATTGATAAGAAATAATGGCAGCAAGTGAAGCCACGAACAAAGAAACTGCTAAGGGAGCACACACAAAATTAGCGGAAGTCATCTCGCTGTATGTCCTCAGCCCGGTTAGTGTCTGCGAGCGAAATCAAGACACACATAGAATACAATTACGTCATCATACACTTATATATATATATATATATATATTTGCATATAATATGCTCTCCTAGACATATCTCGATTCACAAATGTCTACGATAACTACACATATATATATATATATATATTCACATATTCCCATGTGCCGATACACCTTTGTAGCAACTGGAAGATATCCATACAATATCACTAAGTATGATATAATATTATATATATATATATATGTTATAATTAATTGATAGTAATTTACTATCTAGCTGTGAATGCCTGCTCACCCATGATTCACACCCCTTTACTTATAGTAATTCATTCCTACAAGTAGCGTACACGTACGAATGTATGTCTAAAAATAGATTCGGGTTGTGACCCATAATTCAAATTCTTATCCTGATAAAAATTGAGTAGAGTCTGAAACAAAATATATAGAGCTCGTTGAATTGCGCCTGCGCTGACGCACATCACTAGGTGTATATTAGCATTACAGGAGCTTTCATAACTCATATACGCATATATATATATATATATATATATTTTCGCACACAGATACACACACGATATGTTTGTATATAGGCTTTTATGCAATTTTCATTTTTCAGATCTCTTGCATCATACTTTGCTCGCCAGCGAGACGCAAATGATGTGGAACGGTGTATCTGCTCGGATAGATTAAATCATCAAAATCGACTTACATTTATGAATGAATATAAATATATATATGTCAGTCAGTTCGAATTTCTTTCTTTGCGTGCTTCATAGGCTGTGGAAGTTACCAAGAAAAAATGAACCGAATGCAAGGTTTTTTGGATAAAACCCAACAAGCGGAATTCAGGTCCTCCATACGTGCATAACTACACGTGTACGTATATATATATATATATATATATATGTGCATGCAGTTTTTACACGACATTTTTTATGTAACTTACCGAGAAACAGAGAAGCCCAATAGTTAAGGTGATTGCAGAAGTCCCAATTAGCGCACATAAGGTTCCAATCTGTGAGTAGGACAGATGTATGCACTTTGAACAAGCTTTATCTGCTGAACTATATACTCTCAAGACCTACATAAAACTATATACGATCATGCGAATGTATAGACATCTAGAAAATGAAAAGACAGACTAGTTTATACCAGCTTTTCTTGCAAACCGCTAAATTAAAAGTCTTCAAAATTTTGAATCTCTTGAATATGCAGAGAAACATACATGCATACCAGTCTCCTAACCATGTATACAAGATATTCATTTATAAAGAAGAGAACGACTAAGGGAAGCAGCTGAGTTAAACAGACAGTTGAAGAAGGTTTCTATGTAGAGAAACAAGGACTGAAAAAGACGTTCTTCTATGGCTCTGTGTGTAGGCTGAACTGTTGCAACTCTTGCGAAAAAGTGTACATGTAAATATGTATAAAATTCCACACACACACAGAGATAAAACCACAAGCGTACATATCTCTAAGTATACAAGTAGGCCTACGACATACACTTGAACATTCTGCCTATATGATCCTATACAAAGGAAGGAGTGTACATGGGTATTGTTAGACACAGACAGCAGTACATACTTGGAAAGATGCGTATAAATGATTGTAATCTTCGACATGCACTGAGTCCTCTCTCTCATATACAGACTACGAATAAGTGCATATGAATACACACATGATAGGGTCAGAAAAACAACGTAAATGTCATCAAATGTATAGAAAGTATACGTATAGTCGCGGCATACACTTGATTTAATATATATATATATATATATGTAAACAGACGAATTAATGTTTATGGTTAAACACATGTGCATATACATGTCTCTATTAGAGGAATACTAAACAACGTTTTCGTGAAAAGTAAAATAAAAAATATATATATATATACATCTGGATGTTATACATCCACACTAAGACACGAATCTCTACCTGCATACACGTCCACTCATCTGTATACCAAATACATGTGACAAATCGTCATATAAAAATGGGAATTTAAAAAACCCCTTACAGCAGCAGATTGGATACAGTACAAAGAGATGTAGGAGCTAGTCTTTGCTGTGCCGCAAACAAGCTGTCAAAATCCCATGTAAATTTTATAGTTGTGCACTATCACCTTAAAATGCTACAGCAAATTGTATCTGCTGAAACTTCTCTAGATGCCATTCCACTAAAAACAGTATGAAATAAGAGGATCCGACACTTTAATATAAAATATATATATATTTATATTTGTGAGCTTGTTTATTGGGTTCCTCATATATATATACACATATTAATATATATCAATTTGAGTATATGTACATATATATATATGCAAGAATGTATGTGTGTATTAACGTTTGTAATTTAGCTGACGTGGGTTGTGAGCACAGCAGCGAATTCAAATTTGAAAGCATCCAGATACTTGTACGTGCAGTTAAACAAGGTACATGAAAATACAGATCTACTCACAAATCTATATATATGTACATATGTAGAATATAGATCCATATGTGTTATACAGCAAAGCTTTTTGAGTATTGCTTTTACGAATGGAGTGAAGCGCTGACGCACTCCGTGCAGGGAAGCAGCAGGAGAAGTCGAAGCAGTTAGGCGATAGTTAGCGCGATCCATTGAAGGAAAAAAAGGCTTTGAAGTTATTGCCATCTGCAACCACAAAACCACCAGTATTTTCATATAGACGTGTATTCGTATAAATACACGACTTTACACATATATATATATATATTTATATATATATATATATATATATATATCGACTCTCAAACTACGAGGATTCAGTGCCGTGTTTCCGAATGTATACAGAAAGATCTATACAGGAAATAAATACATCAATTGTAATGTATATTGGTCTACGTATAATCCCTTACCCATATATATTATATACAGAGTTAGGTGAATGAATCGACGCAAATTTGTTGAATGACCAACAAGTGATTTTCAACCTAATAGCAAAAGCTCTTATTCGAGTAACCCGCAAGCACAAATATTAATCACTCACGCATATATATATATATATATATGAATATATATATATATATATATATATATATATATATATATATATATGTGTTATTTGTCTACGTTTAGATATGACTTAAGAATTTTGCAAAAACCGATACAGACTATTCAATTAAACTTCTACGTAGTATATATATATATATATATATATATATATATATATGTATATAGGGATCGGTATGCTTACTATTACTCGATGACGAACTCTACAAGTTTTAGCCCCGTCGTTATTTATACCTACGTTGTATATGTGTATATAGTATTGATATGTACACCAAAAATAAACAGAAAAAATTTATATGTCCACAGACAGCTACTAGCTGAAGAGAGATGGAAAACTGTGTGGTGTCTCAGCAGAATCGTTTGGAAAAAGTCTTCTCAATAGCAGCACTCACCCAGCAAATTTCACCGTTGTGCATAATCTATTCAACTATATGAATACGTATACGTCCATATGTATAAACATGAGCACATAAATACGTATTTTGACGTGTACATCTGCATAAACAGATGAGATATATATATACATATATACATATAATTGGAAGTCACGCAAAGTTCTTCTATAACGTGTATACATATATATATATATATACACATATATATATGGTGGGGCATACATACACATAATATCATCTATATGAGAATATGTAATTGGGCACATTGTAGCCATAAAAATTATATATATATATATATATATATATATATGTATGTAGATTGGCCTATACGTACATAGAGAAAATATATATGTATATATATATTCGTATGTATATATGCACATACATGAGCACACACATATGTAGAAGAGGTTATATATATGTATTCGTATTTATTCTTTTAACTAGGCAAAAGCTTGTGTATGTATTGATTACCTCAACAAATCCAGAGGAATTGAAGCGACCCACAACAGCAGTCAAGGGCTGCAGAACATTTTCTGCATATCGAAACAGCAAACATACCATCATTTGTAGCAGCAATTACTATTTTTTCTTTTATAGGAGTTTGTTGATTTCATTGGTTAGTTCCATATCAAGTCAAACGCAGAAAACATAGAAATCCAGCACATATGAACCTATAGAATGTAGGTCATACATATATGTCTACACAGCAGATGAGAGTTAATCATTCCTGTATATACGTAGAAGGACTTCTTCTTTGTTTTATACCTTGCTGTATATGCACGAGTTTTGAACGTTGTTGCTTTTTAAATAGACGGTTGTGACGCAGAGGGTCAAACATATATGTGTTTTTCTGAATTTATGCGCCTTGCACCTACTAATACATATATGCGTGTTTCTGTTTTAAGGGCATATATATTATTACGTACACATTCATATGTACACACACGCGCTTAACGGAACATATTCACCTATGTAAATATATATTTATGTAGAGAGGAAGTTGTCTACATTTGCGCCTTTTTTGTGAACGTGACGAGATGAAATTCAGAAATAATATAAAGTTGAAACAACAGCTTCCTCCCTATAGTTCTACAATTATGTGACTTCAGTGATCACCAAACAGAGATATACTTGTAGAAATGGTATTTCTGCACCTTTCTGAGTATGGCTCCCAATTCCACATATACACATATATATATATATATATATATATATATATATATATATATATACATACATAACGTCTCTCTCTATACAGTGTGAGAATTCGTTTCTCGTATAAATTGCCACGAAAACAGATATAAATTTACAGATACACATTTTCTTGTACAGACTGGTAGCACGCAAGACATAGAAGAGAAACTCCAATTTATATACAGGACAACACAGAAGAAAAGGTGAAACTCCGGTTAATCAATCAATATGATTGTCGCAGTGATTGGGATAAACGCCAACTCTCTGTTTTTGAATAAAGCTCAGGGAAACATGCATTACGTGGCTTCGAGTTCAATATTGAACCTAAGATTCGAAAAAAGACGGGTACAATACATATTGTTTGTTGAAACTCACAACAGCATGTAGACAGGAGAAAGCCACACACAAAACGCACTAGCTACGAATTCCGATCCTAATCAATCAAAGCTAGCGGAAATCAATGTGTCAGTGAAAGCTAGACTGATGAGATCTCCAAAAATAAACTACCGAGCAACTTTGTTTGGAAAAACACATGCAAGTCAATTCCATCTACACCAATCAATCAATCAATATATATATATATATATATGTATATATATATATATATGTATATATGGTTGTTTGGGTATGTGCGGGCTCTAGCTAACACAAAGACAACACTTATCATAGACATGAGCAATGCAGCATGGTTGTTATTTTGTTGCTTCCTCTAACCGAAAGAATAGCTGAACTGCAAGAGAGTTTCGATGGTGTCTGAGTAGTAGAAGCCTTGACTTCTTACACACCAAAAAATATGCACTGCTTTTCTAAGTGTTCCTGCATATTTTTACTAGCTCACTTGTACTACTACTGTTCCTACTACTACTGCTGCTGTACAGTAGCGTCATGTGAGCCCATCAAGCAGATCAACAACAAGCAAGCAGAAAACTTATCAGAATACTCGTGCTACTACTGCTGTTGTTGCACTTGCTTCTCTGCATCTTCACACAAATATAAATATATATATATATATATTGGAAGGGGAGTGTTTCTTTAATGTCAATTTTGAGTAGGGTGCTTGAAAAAAGGAGACTTGCATTGAGCCAAATGGGGCAGTTGCGAGCCCGAAAGGACTGTAACAGCTGAAAGCAGGAACCAAAGCGACTTTTCTGCTGAAGAAAAGAGCGCATGGTGCTATGATGCTGCAAAGCTACTACAGGCTAGTGTGATGCTAAAACTGCAAACGTAGAACGCCTTCTCCTGAAGCCGCAGTTGTACTGCTGCAAGCAATATACCTCAATATCTTACCGTTTTTGCAGATCCACTATGCAAACCAGTCACTAGTTTGAAACGTCTCTTTCACGCGCTACAAAGCTCTTTTACATGTTCTGCTTAAAACCCAATAAAAATAGCTGCTGCTGCAGCACCACTGCAGTACTGGCACCCCCAATACATATATATATATATAATATATATATATATGTATACAGAACAGAGCTACGTCTGCAGCAATCCACTGCCCTACAGGCACCCCCAATATATATATATATATATATATATATATATATATATGTATATGGTGAAGAGAGCAACGATATACACGACACTTTGGATAATGGTGCACAAGCTGCGCCAAGTGCAAAAGAAGTGCAGTAAGGTGCTGCTGTGTGAGCCAGTTCTTGCACATTTTCACGTTTTTTTTGAGTGGAATTCAGTCAAGGAGGGTTCAAGGACTACTTACGACAGGCCTGAAAAAGTGCAGCAAACAGCGAAGAAGAAGGCGCCGAGTGAAGAAGGGCTGTCGGACAGGCGCAGCAAAGCAGCTGAAGCGGAGTGGCAAAGAAAGCCACTGCAGCTGCAGCAGCGAAACTGCCAGTGTGGTGCACGAGTGCAGTTTGAAGGGCCACGAACAAGGTGTTGGTGGCGGTCGTGGAGCTCGTTGCGGAGCTGTGCGGAGAGAAGTACCAGACAGTGGCTCCGTAGGAGAGCAGAAACTGCGAAAAAGCGGTGAAAAAATGAGTGAAAAAGACCAGAGAAATCCACCAAAACACACTGGCGAAGGCGAAGCGCCCGTCCCACACTAGCGAGCGATGCAGCGGCAACACACTCACGTCTCCGTTCGCGTCTAAGTTGAAGGGAATCTGCAAAGAACGCAGAAGAACCGAAAAAACTAGAAACTACCACAGTATATGTTGGCGAGTGTGAAACTCGTGTCTGTCTGTTGCTCACAAGGGAAATGTGTGATTCAGAGAAAAAAGCAGGCAGCTACACATACACTCAGAGAGACGTGTACACCGATGCAATACGATATCTCGAGATGTCAAGTGTCAAGTGTAGCAACACCGAGGTCTGTCGACTTCGTTTCAGGACCAGAATTGACACGTGCATGCACTCCGTGTGTGTTGGTGGAGCGAGATTGAGATCGCCGCTGTTGAGAGCATCAAAAATATATATGGGTGCACGTTTCTTCTTTCTGTTGGATCCACACAAAAAAGAGACCTTTTTAATTTCTCTACTTTCTTATAGCAATCAGACACATCAGTCATCTCGGAACTACGCGTGTACCGGTTCGATCGCAGCAGTTGCCGCCCAACTGTGTACGTGAAAGCTTGTTCAGATTCACTCATACAAAAATACCTCCTATACAGACAAAAGCACATGCATTCATGTACATATGTGGGCACAGCTGCAGGAGAATGGGCTCAGTGTATTCGACTTGCAAAAGAAGCCACTTCGACAGCCAATAGCACGCAGTCTAGCATTCCCCTAGCAAATACACTCCCACATACTAACACTCTCCTATATACAGACAAATTCTCCTGACAAGCACTCGCACATATATATATATATCATTATAAATGAAATACATAGAATTCATACACGGGTAAAGAAGGAATGGAGAAGAGAGCGATCAAGGAAGATATTCAGGCTGCTACAATCTCACCTGAACTATATATATATATATATATATCTGCACCCAGTTACAAAAAATATACGATATATATATATATATATAATGTACATTGGTGCATGTTTGGACACGTAAGTATGTGAATGATTGAAAGCAAGAGAAGAGTTGTTACCTCTGTTTTATCTAGAGTGCCTGCAGATAAGATGTACGTGTAGATATACAACCAAAGCCAATACCAAGCCACAGTGCCTGCAACGCAAACAAATCCAAGACAAGAAGAGCAGCAAAGTTTCAGTGCACAACAAAGAAATTTTTCACACAAAGTTCTATGGGAATTGCAAAAAAACGTATACGTACACAAATAGCTGACCTTATTTGTCCGTACACAACGGAGTGTCTATAATTGTGTTTTCACGTAGAATGTAACACTGTTCATACCCGTACAAGGCGCTAGATATAGGACTCGTCACTTATATGCAGCAAATACCTTACAAAATTTACGCTTAAGTCCCCACTACATTAGGTTGTGATTTCAAAAAAAAAAAAATCTTCACCTACGAGCAACAAAGATGCTATACACAAATGCACAAACTTTTACATTTGGTACACACTGACAGACGTACACATATATATACATATATATATATATATATATATTTGTATACACACAAGAAACTCGTCTATATATGCGCATATATTCATATTTAAGGAGGGGACAGGTCTGCTGCTATAAAAAAAGATCGGATACATATATACACATACAAATAGGATATATATGCGTATGTACAGTTTCTTGCACATAAAGCACATGAAAGTGCTGCCAGAAACTTGTTCCACATGTGTTCACACTGACTCAATGACATATAAGACTATATATATGTGAGAACATTGAAGAGATTCAGTATAATCACAGATATACAGATAAATAAAAAACAAATATACATATGTATATATGTGTGTGAATATTGGTTTACCCAAGTTTTGGCGTATAGAGACAGGAGTTTTGGATGAGTTGACTTATTAGAGACACACACATGGATCTGGACATAATTTCACGTACAAGCTGAAATTATGGCTGGCGCTATAAACAGATTCAACATCATGTCAAAGATAGCGTGAATATCTGAACATAATTTCACGTACAAGCTGAAAATATGGCTGGCGCTACAAAAAGATTCAACATGTCAAAGATAGCGTCTCCAGCACACTCAATGACTCGAATAGATTTCCAAATGGCATGTCTTGCGGTGAAGAGGAAAGCCACTGCTAAAACTCCAAACACAAGCAGTACGATTCCAACCTGTAATCACATATATATGCACACATCAGCAATCTCACAACAGCAGGAACAATGCAGATACATGCATGCACATGAAAAAAATAGCAGATTCAGCTGCAACGCATGGCCATTTAGAAGCTCAAACAGCACTGTTATATGCTTCTATATGTTTGAGAGGAACAATTAGTAACGACGCGGCTCGTCAGACGCTAGCCAAAAACACTTTAAATATACATATATGTGAGATACATATGTATTTACTTACATAGAGAGAACAGTATGCATATATGTGAATCTGTACTACAATAGAGATAAACCTTTATACATCTGATACCACATATATATATATATATATGTATATTGACTATTGATTGTGTGTGGTGTAATGACGACTGCATTGTAGTTGCAGATTAGCAGTCCCAGCTACATACATATGGTATATGTATATGTGGAGTGCGTGATTGAGCAAGCAGACATTATAAGAAATGGTTTGAAAAAGCAGGAATAACCAAAAAGCACAGCTTAGCTCTGATACATATATATTGTCATACCTTTAGCTCACACTCCATAATTACACTTTCCGGTGTATATGCATATATATGTGTCAAACAAGTTTGCGTTTGAAGTGTGAGCTGGATATCTTATTCTGTTCTGTATTGCATATATATAACAGTAGACGCATCCTAGCAACTCTTTATGTGTAGTTTTATGTATAACGGAGGCTAGTAAGTAAGCGTGGAATTGCAGTGCTGGAAAGCAGGCCACATTTCACATCTCTATGCACACAAGAGAGCAAAGCAACAGACAAATGTACACATACACCTATATAAATACATATAAACCTATATATATAGATATATTGATATATTTATATGAAGAAAGAGAGAGAAAGCGAATGAGAGGAAGTAAATGAAGTGTCCTAGACGTCATTTGTGTATAGTATGAGTCGTAGAAGCGTTAGTAGCAGATACCTCTAACCTTATTCTGCGCAGCAGGAGTGAATCATGAACTTGCGTACACGTATGCATCTGCACTTATGATGAAGTACCAGATTTTGTCGTAAGCTTACAGATGCGTAGCGTAGTAAAAGAATTCTACCGACGCACATATAAGTATGTATATGTATATATGTATGCGCGTAAACGATTTCAGTCGATCCTTTTTAATTCAAGGTCTTTGAGAGTACACAGACATGGAAGATATATACGCTGCATACATGTATGCATAGATATTCATCTGTATATCCATAGAATCATACCTCTGGCTGTCAGAGATGAGAAAAAGAAAACTTTCGAGAATATTTTCGTTCCACGAGTGCAGTTTATAATCACATGAACACATACGTGTATGCCAGACGTTATGATGATTACACTCGAGCCGTGAATATTTGAGCATTCTTTATCTTCCACAAAAAAGAAGGGAAGAGTTTTTCTACTTTTTTCTACCTAGAGGACAGAGCGACTTTCCTGACTGTGGCTGCTTTTGGCCGTGTGACTTCTGCAGGAAGATATGATGCAACTACGTAGTTTGTTGTGAACTATCTACTATTCGAACTATGCAGAGGCCTCCTTGAATAGAAAGAGAAACTTTTCCCGAAAGAGAAACATTTGGTGAGAAGAAGGCGAACCCTACTTCTTCGCAGCAAACGGTGTTTTTGACCCTAACCTCTGTAACTCCCAACCCCCTCCACCACATCCATACCACGTCAAAATAGTTCTTTTTAAGCAGCACAACTCTCACACACATGTACACACTGTTGTAGAATTCGTCACTCTGAGAGCAAGAGTGACGTGCAGCAGACGACTGCGTTCCACTTTCTACGTGTTCCGCGATACGATCTCATTATTTGCTGAGTAGAGTGCCTTGAACCTCAGGAACGCAGTGTGTCCTCCTCGAGTTGCTGCTTCTTCACCGAATTCCAGTGCCCTTTTCAAAACACACACACTGCACTTGATGGAGAAAGCAGAGCACGAGAGAGCCGTTCGCAGCCCCACGACTTTGTCTGAGACTTTTTCAGACGCTTACGAAGAGCGAAGAAAGGGCTTCGAGAGAAAAGAGAGTGCCTTTTTCAGGACTGAAGAAGAGCATCAAACCCGCAGCCCTGAGCAGAGTGCCCCCAGTCAGAAAAGCCAAGCAGACAGTCCAGACGGCAGCAGCTGCGACGAAGACGCCAGCAGAACAGCGCAGCAACAGCGAGAAAGCCACAGCAGCAAAAGCAGCCAAGCAGGTGTAAGCGACAGCACAGAGAGCAGCGTGGTAAAAGCTGCCAGCAGCCATCTGAAGCTGTCGGAAAGAGCGAGAGAACAGGGGGGCGAAC